>NC_069002.1:13151897-13156716 GCF_001194135.2 Octopus bimaculoides | reverse complement strand
AAACACCCCCGTCTCCTCTTACAAATTCCATCTTATTCCTCACCATCACCGCCACCACTATTACTACTACTACAACCACCACTACCACTACTACTACAACCACCACCACTACTACTACAACCACCACCACTACTACTACTACAACCACCACCACTACTACTACTACTACAACCACCACCACTACCACTACTACTACAACCACCACTATTACTACTACTACTACAACCACCACCACCACCACTACTACTACTACTACAACCACCACCACCACTACTACTACTACTACAACCACCACCACCACTACTACTACTACTACAACAACTATTACCACCACCACCACCATTAATATTTCTATTAATATTATCCTCCATGTGTACCAGAGTTTAGAGAGCTGAAAAACTGTTCAATATAATGTAAATAAAAAGATAAATAAAGAAGCAACATTGATAATTGTGGAAATCTATTGATTTTTTTTTTACAAAACACATTGCTTCTTTTTGGTGATCTAATCATAGCTCGATGCTGGTTCAACTCCATCCTGCCTACCTTTCTCTCTCTCTCTCTCTGATGATATCTCTTTCTCTCAATCTCACACACCAAATGCATGCTGCCATCACCACCACCACCAACTACTTCAGACACTCAACCACAAATGATCTTTCACTGAATCTCTCTCTCTCTCTCTCTCTCCCTTTCACTCCTAATCTCTTTCTCAAAAATGTAAACACGTGTTTATACATATAACACATCTATATATATATCTTACACATATACATGTGCATGCATTTTCTTTTCACCACTTTCACATTCACACACATCTTAATCTCCTCCATGCATGTACACACACACATATTCTCCATCATTTGTAATGTGTTCGATAAATATAACTTCCACAATAAGACAGTGAAAGAAGTCTTCAGAGATGGTAGGAGGGGGGGGTTAGCCTCTTCCTACCCCTTCTTCACAACAACAAACAGAGAGAGGGAGGAAGTGAACAACATAACATATTTACTGACCCAGTATTACATCTACTCTACTTTCCACCACCACCACCACCAGGTCTATTGGATTAACACACACACACACACACACACACACACACACACACAATAATCTCTGATATCAAAACTATATGAAGGCAGTGGAGTCTCATTTAATTGTGCCATCATCGTTATTTTATTAACCCTTCCTCTGCATCAGCTGTTAATCCTGTCGGGACACAGCATCTTTCAAGAATTCCATGCTTCCCAGAAATTCACCAGCACTACCTCTGATGTGCTTATGTATCCTTTCCCTTTTGTGGTTCTTTCCCTGTTCATTTCTCTCTCTTTGTGTGGTTTATCCCATATATAACACATTTACTTTCAGCTTTCATTATTGTCTTTCTGTACACGACTTATTGCTACTTTCTGTTCCCTCTTTTATTCCTTACTGATAAACTGTAGTACTAGTACACCTGAGAACTGTATACAGTAAGTTCATAATTATTACTCTTTTACTTGTTTCAGTCATTTGACTGTGGCCATGCTGGAGCACCACCTTTAGTCGAGCAAATCGACCCCAGGACTTATTCTTTGTAAGCCTAGTACTTATTCTGTTGGTCTCTTGTGCCGAACTACTAAGTTACGGGGACGTAAACACACAAGCATCGGTTGTCAAGCGATGGTGGGGGGACAAACACAGACATACAAACACACATACATATATATATATATATATATATATATATATATATATATATATATATATATATACATACATACATATACGACGGACTTCTTTCAGTTTTCCGTCTACCAAATCCACTCACAAGGCTTTGGTCGGCCCGAGGCTATAGTAGAAGACACTTGCCCAAGATGCCACGCAGTGGGACTGAGCCCGGAACCATGTGGTTGGTAAGCAAGCTACTTACCACACAGCCACTCCTGCGCCTATTATTATTATTCTTTTTTTTATTTCTTAAGGCAGCGAGCTGGCAAAATTGTTACTACACCAGGCAAAATGTTTAATGGTATTTTGCCCATCATTATGTTCATCATCATCATCATTTAACATCCGTTGTCCATGCTGGCATGGGTTGGACAGTTTGACCAGGGCTGGCAAGCTGGAAGGCTGCACCAGACTCCAGTCTCATTTGGCATGGTTTCTACGGCTGGATGCCCTTCCTAACACCAACCACTCCGAAAGCATAATGGGTGCTTTTACGTGCCTTTTGCATGACATCAGTACCTGCCACGATTGCGATTTTACTTGGCTTGATGGGTCTTCTCAAGCATGACATAATGCCAAAGGTCTTGAACATTGCCTCCGTGAGGCCCAACACTTGAAAGGAGCTCAGCTACTTGGCTTCCGTGAAACCCAATGCTTGAAAGGTCATTTTACATGCTACCAGCATAGGTGCCAGTTATGTGGTACCAGCATCAGCCACAACTACGATTTCACTTGGCTTGACAGGTCTTCTCAAGCGCAGCATATCGCCAAAGGTCTCTCTGAGACCACAGTTTGAAGATCATGCTTCCCCACCTTGTCCCATGTCTTCCTGGGTCTACCTCTACCACAAGTTCCCTCAACAGTTTAGAGCAACAATCATGCCTATATCTATACATATTCGGTAGAGTGTGTGGTGTAGTGATATGTAATATAAAAACTCTGTGTGTGTGTGTGTGTGTGTGTGTGTGTGTGTGTGTGTGTGTGTGTGTGTGTGTGTGTGTGATTTTATAGGCGAAAAACAAAGTTGTTTGAATCCAATTAAATATGTAGTGACTGGTGTATCATGTAATGTGTGTGCATGTGTGCGTGGGTGTATGTGTGCATGCGTGTGAGTACAGAAAGAGTGACAGGTGTCAAATGATGATGATACAGAGATAAACAATAAAGTGGGTGTGCTTCTCATACAAAAAGGTGAAAAAGACAGCAATGAAAAGAAATCAAAACTTCTAGTTCGTAAATTTATTTGAATCAGAGAAGGGGAGAGAGGAATGTGGGGGAGTGGCAGAAAAATTAGGTTATTCATTTACAGACGGGGCAAGCCCATAGACCAACCGGTAAAATCCTGTAGCATTCAGATCATTCTGTCAAATGTAATGCTTATTTATTCACATTGCTTTGAATTAATCATACACAATGGACTGAGATTTACAGCTTTTCATATTTTGCGAAAACATTTCTGATCATGGAGAGATACTACTTCAATCGGAAACAAGAGAAGGTTGGCAACTGGAAAAGCATCCAGCCATAGAAAATCCACCTTAAATTCTGTCCAATTAATATGAACTTGGGAAAGTGAACATTAACATGATGATGATGATACAGGCAAGGGTGGGGGTCTATTTCCCCTGGACTTTTATTTTTTCCCCCTCATCTTTCAAGCGAGATCGTTGCCAGTGCCCCTGGACTGGCTCTTGTGCGGGTGGCACATAAAATACACCATTTGAGCGTGGCCGTTGCCAGTACCGCCTGACTGGCCTTCGTGCGGGTGGCACGTAAAAGCACCCACTACACTCTCTGAGTGGTTGACGTTAGGAAGGGCATCCAGCTGTAGAAACTCTGCCAAATCAGATTGGAGCCTGGTGTTGCCATCTGGTTTCACCAGTCCCCAGTCAAATCGTCCAACCCATGCTAGCATGGAAAGAGGACGTTAAATGATGATGATGATGATGAATCTTGTCACTTCAGAATTCTGATCATGCGATTGTTTATTTTTATAATGACATTGTAAGGTAGGTGTGAGAGGCCAGAACATGCAAGTTTATATCGTACTTGTACTTGTCGTGGTTATATATTGCAGGTGAAAATGAGACAACTTTTCACGGCTGACTAGACACGCAGTGTGTTTTGGTGACTGTACCTTATGACTCTATGGGGACAAAAATCACACACGCACACACATGCAGAAATATATACAGAGATAGTGAGAGATATTACAATGTATTACATAAACACACTTGACATAATAACACTTTCCCTCTTCTCAGACACATAAATAGAAACATGTTCACACAGAGGGGGGGGCGAAGGGGATGGGGAGAGATTGGGGAGGGGAGAAAGAGAACAAAGACATTATAACGTCTGATGTCAAATAAGTCAGCATGAAATCTGTGGTGCTGAACAAGCAGCACCAAAACAGCTGTGCCAAGACATCTTGTACACATTGTGGGTCTCTGTCCTTAATCCCAGTTAGTTACTCTTTGCATCGCAGAAAGCAGGAATAAAACGGTTTTCAGGAAATTTTAAGGCTGAAAACAAGGGAATAAACAAAAAAGATTTTTTGAAAGTTTTTCAAAAACTTTTTCAAAAATCTTTTTTGTTCATTCCCTCGCTTTCAGCCCATGTCTATGTGATAAATAAAGTAGTTTCAGAGCCATTTAGCATCTTCTGCTAGCATGTAACATTACTTGGTAGTTGCCCTTATTATAATGTTATAATTATATTTATAAAATTATATACTTTGTATTAATTTTTACCTAAATTGGTTTTTACATGCTAGCTACTTGATAAAATACTATATAGATTTTATCCTTGATTGTAATTGATATATATATATATATATATATATATATAATAATAATAATATAGATTTAATCAAAAGATTAAATGTGGTACTTAAAATGTTTGCGGCACCAGAATTTGGTAGGGTAAAAACCAAAAACAAAATCAAGAGATTTGGTGAATAAAATTTGAAGAAAAGCAACAAAAATTCAATAGGTTATCGCAGTACGTACGTTTCGTACAAGCTCCATTTATTCATGTAGTGAGAACACTACATAGAATGTACAATGAAAATGTACTCCTTAGCTGCATAATGGAATTTCATTTTAAA
>NC_069002.1:13148102-13151733 GCF_001194135.2 Octopus bimaculoides | reverse complement strand
ATATATATATATATATATACTAAAACAAATGATATATAAGCATATGCATGTATATCTACATCTACATGTATATATAGATGCATGTTCGGGTACAAGACATTAGAAAAATGAACGGGAGCATAAAAACAAAACGGACTTTGTTTACAGACAACAGAACGAACACATAGGAAAACAAACAAGCCACTTATGGAATTATTCCTTTATCAGCTGCCTCTATTCTAAAACTAGGCGTTTTGAAGATAAGGCAGGGCACTCTTAGAATAGTTTCTTCCTGAGTAGTGGATTAACCCACGAAACAGAGGATTCCAAGGTAACAAACACAGACAGGAAAAATTGGACAGTGAAAACAACATTAAAAAACCATAATCTGCATGTGTGCGTGTCTTTGTGTCCCCTTCCCCCATGGTACTTCGCAACTGGTGGATGTCGATATATATTTTTATCTGACGAGCTTTTACAGTTTCCATCTACCAAATCTACTCAAGGCTTTCAGTTGGCCCATGGCTATAGTAGAAGACACTTGCCCAAGGTATTACACAGTGGTACTGAACCTGGAACTATGTGGTGGGAAAGCAAGTGTCTTACCACACAACCACACCTGCACCTATATTGCAAATTTTGAAAAAGTCAGGAGCCTGGTGTTGCCATCTGGTTTCACCAGTCCTCAGTCAAATCGTCCAACCCATGCTAGCATGGAAAGCGGACGTTAAACGATGATGATGATGATGATGATGATATTGTTCTTGTTACACTTGATAAATATAGAAACGTAGAAAACATTCTGCAGTTAAAGACTTCACTTCACAACCAGGAGATCTCAAGTTTGATCCACTCCACGGCACCTTGGGTAAGCATCTTCTCAGTCTTATGCTTAAGAAATGCCTTTCGAGTGAAATTAGACGGAAAGTATGCAAAAATGTCATTGCTTATGTCCCATAAGATAAGGATTCATAAGTACCGGACTTCAAAATAAAATACTGAAGTTGACCAAGATGTTATTTACTCCCAGCTCAACCCTAATTGAAAGGACTTATAATTAAAAAGCATTTCATCTCCGTATGTCAAAGATTACAACATCCAAACATTACAACATCCAAACATTACAACATCCAAAGATTACAACATCCAAACATTACAACATCCAAAGATTACAACATCCAAAGATTACAACATCCAAAGATTACAACATCCATCTTTATTTAAGGCAGAAACATGTACGTTTTGAGGTAGATTTAGCTGCACGTCACCTTATCGGCTTCTTGGCTCCCCTTTAGTAAAAAGAAAAAAAGAAGAGGGTGGAAGGAGACAAGAGAATCGTTAGTTCACTTAGCAACAGTCTCTCCTCCACCCTATCCTGCATGGAAACATGATAGTTTGTAATGTCAACAGGATAACAAGATGCAAACATTGAACATGGAAGATCTGTGGCAGAGAGAGAGAGAGAGAGAAAGAGAGAGAGAGAAAGAGAGAGAGAGAGAGAGAGAGAGAGAGAGTGGGGAGAGAGATTAGTGGATGACGTATAAGCCCAAAATGAATTTGCATGAAAGATGAATTGTGTATGAGCAAAGAGTGTGACTGGACAGGCCAAAGCTTACTTATGTTGATGTGGACGTAATATGACTGGGCAGTTGAGTGCTGGGGAAAAAGTCAAGTCCAGTTGTAATTGTTACAGTGTGGCCCTAGATCAGCTCTCATTGAGCAATTACCCCTTGGCAGAGGTACTTGGCTAAATGATCGCCTTTAAGGCACTGCAGTGAGACAGTCTGGATAATGAAAATGGTATTTAGTAAAACAGTAGAATCCAGTAAAATTAGTAATGTTCTCTGTTGGTAAAATCGTTAAACAAATAGTTTAGATAAAAGAAAATACTTGTGTTGTGAGGAAGATGTCAAGTCTAATGTTTCAGAAAAGATGTCCTTCTTTGGGGAGAGAGAGAGAAATAAAGGTCTTAACACTTTAACATTTACATCAGCCATATCCATCCAAATATTGTTTTGTGTTCAAATTGGCGAGACCCAGCCTCATACACCTACTCTACAATGTTGTTTTAAAAAATAAAGAATCATAGGCGCAGGAGGGGCTGTGTGGTAAGTAGCTTGCTTACCAACCACATGGTTCTGGGTTCAGTCCCACTGCGTGGTAGCTTGGGCAAGTGTCTTCTACTACAGCCTTGGGCCGACCAAAGCCTTGTGAGTGGATTTGGTAGACGGAAACTAAAAGAAGCCTGTCGTATATATGTATATATATATATATATATGTATGTATGTGTGTGTATATGTTTGTGTGTCTGTGTTTGTCCCCTCAACATCACTTGACAACCGATGCTGGTGTGTTTACGTCCCCGTAACTTAGCGGTTCGGCAAAAGAGACCGATAGAATAAGTCCTAGGGTCGATTTGCTCGACTAAAGGCGATGCTCCAGCATGGCCGCAGTCAAATGACTGAAACAAGTAATAGAGTAAAAGAGTAAAGAGTAATCATTTCATCAAAAACTTAAAGCTACAAGATATGCATGATTAATTCAAAGTAATGTGAACAGATAAATATTATTCCTTTTCATGCAGTAATCTAAACACTAAAGGGTTGATACCGAGATTTACAGCTTCTCATATTTTGCGAAAACATTTCTGATCATGGAGAGATACTACTTCAATCGGAAACAAGAAAAGGTTGGCAACTGGAAAAGCATCCAGCCATAGAAAATCCACCTTAACAAATTCTGTCCAATTAATATGAATTTGGGAAAGTGAACATTAACGTGATGATGATGATACAGGCAAGGGTGGGGGTCTATTTCCCCTGGACTGTCTTCCCACTCTACATCTATATTCCAAAGACAAAATCCAAAACTCTTCCAATTTCTCTGAATATCAACCTAATAATTTAGATTATAAACCAATCCCATCTTTATATACATGGATATATACATACATACATACACTCTATATATACACACACACACACACATGCACATTCATTAGATGATCAAAAAAAAACACAAACAGTTTTTAGCTAATTACCAGCTAAAGTAGATTGCTTTGACCTAATTCTATAATGTGAAAATTATTGAATAACTGGAGTATACTTAAAATTATAAATAAATAAACATATAGTCTATCACAAGCTGCTGCTGACATCCCCACATGGCCATACATACACATGCACATACAACCACAACTTTATCGTACAATCAGTCAAACTTAGCTGTTTGTAGCTTAACAATATTTCATCAACAGCATCATCATCATTTTAACATTCACTTTTCCATGCTTGTATGGGTCAGAGTTTGTGGAGGCGCAGTGGTTAGGGCAGCGGACTCGCGGTCATAGGATCGCGGTTTCGATTCCCAGACCGGGGCGTTGTGAGTGTTTATTGAGTGAAAACACCTAAAAGCTCCACGAGGCTCCGGCAGGGGATGGTGGCGAACCCTACTGTACTCTTTCACCACAACTTTCTCTCACTCTTTCTTCCTGTTTCTGTTGTGCCTGTAATTCAAAGGGTCAGCCTTGTCACGCTATGTGTCACGCTGAATATCCCCGAGAACTATGTTAAGGGTACGTGTGTCTGTGGAGTGCTCAGCCACTTGCACGTTAATTTCACGAGCAGGCTGTTCCGTTGATCGGATCAACTGG
>NC_069002.1:13144961-13147735 GCF_001194135.2 Octopus bimaculoides | reverse complement strand
CTCTTTCTGAAGCAAATTCAAAGCAACTGTATTTCACAAATAAAACTTAACCTAAAAGGCGCAGAAGTGGCTGTGTGGTAAGTAGCTTGCTTACCAACCACATGGTTCCGGGTTCAGTCCCACTGCGTGGCACCTTGGGCAGGTGCCTTCTACTATAGCCTGGGCGTTCCATAATCTAAAATGATTTTCAAAATCGTTAGTTTCAAAGTGAGAATCGCTATCTTTGCATATACCATTTCACTAGCAACAAGGGGAATACAGGATGACAGTCAGCCAAAACCGTCGCTATGCTGTCTCTCTTCTTTCCTCTCTGTGTGGGGTTAATAATCTTAATCTTTAGTTAGTTTCTCATTCAAACTACATAATAGGCAGAATTGTCGGAGTAAGACAGTAGGGTGTTTGGAGGGAGATTTAGCTGTTATTTCCACCAGGTCTAGCTACCATGTAAAGGTCTGCATTATTGATATATATTCCTTACGCTTTCCAAAACCGAGTTACAGATTTTGACGTTTGGGGTATCAAAAGATTCAGTACTATTTCAACTACAAATTAAATTTAATTTCCATTCACATATTTGAATTTAACATAATTATTTCCTAATGTGACAGTTCCATGAAGAGAATAATACTACTGTTGATTAGACCTAGGAAGTTGCACCGCTTCCTGTCGGCCTTGACACATTTCCTGTGTCCTTATGTTTACAAGGGAGAGACAAGCATCTCCACCCAGCTAAGCCTGCATCCAGAGACATGTTTCTGAATCTTTGCTCGTTATCAGTCTGAAGTAGCAATGGCCTGCTAGTTGGAGATATACCTGTCAAGCTTTCATAAACATATAATAATTCTAGTGAAACACATTCACTGATTTCAAAAATAGAAATAATACATTTCTAAATTTCTCAGAGAGATTTAAGCAGTAGTGATGCGATAAAGTAGTTGTATACTGTCAACTTAATGTGACAGTCCCATGAAGGGAATAATACTACTGCTATTTAGCCCTAGGAAACTGCACTGCTTCCTGTCAGCCTTGACACATTTCCTGTGTCCTCATGTTTACAAAGGGGAGACGAGTACCTCCACCCAGCGAAGCCTGCATCCAGAGACATGTTTCTGAGTCTTTGCTCGTCATTAGTCTGGAATAGCAATGGCCTGCTAGTTGGAGATGCCTGTCAAGCAGTTAAATCAGTGAATGCATTTCACTAGAATTATTATATGTTTACGAGAGCTTGCTTTTTACATGCCACTGGTATGGGGATGTAGACAGCATTTTTTAACGTCTGGTGCCTTCATGCTTGCAATCCTCAGGCTGTATCCATGCTCTCTGAGCTGTTTTCATCACATGAAACTAATAGCTCATACAAATATATATTGTGTTTATTAAATAAAATAAATATATGTATATATTTACTCTTTTACTTGTTTCAGTCATTTGACTGCAGCCATGCTGGAGCACCCTCTATAGTTGAGCAAATCGACCCCAGGACTTCTTCTTTGTAAGCCTAGTACTTATTTTATTGGTCTCTTTTTGCCAAACCACTAAGTTACGGGGACGTAAACACACCAGCATCGGTTGTCATGCGATGGTGGGGGGACAAACACAGACACACAAACATGTATATATATATATGTTTATATATATATATACAACGGGCTTCTTTCAGTTTCCGTCTACCAAATCCACTCACAAGGCATTGGTCAGCCCGAGGCTATAGTAGAAGACACCTGCCCAAGGTGCCACGCAGTGGGACTGAACCCGGAACCATGTGGTTGGTAAGCAAGCTACTTACCACACAGCCACTCCTGCGCCTACATACACACACATACACACACAAAATGTAGAGAGAAGGAGAGTGAAAGGGAGGAAGAGAGAAAGAGAGAAGTAATGTTAATTGCCACTTCAACATGGCTGTTTGGTAGAGATTTTCTAACAAGCTACTTTGCTTTTATGTGTGTGTGTCTGTGTGTACACATTATCGGTTAGTTGTACATAAGTGAGAGAAAAAAAAGCAAAGTCTAAAAGAGAAATTGGACAGTCATACTTTTATATTGTCAAGTGTTATATTCCTAGTTATGGCATACGATTCCACACCATGTACAGCACTTCACACATAGCGGCAAGAAGCACAAAGACTCATTGATTCCAATATCAAAGGGGATACAAAATAAAACAGGCAAACAATACAACACAAACAACAATATCACCACTAAAATAATAATTTTGCCAATCCACCATCCTTGATAACCTTTTCTATTATAGGCACAAGACCTGAAATTTTGGAGGAGGAGAAGGAGGCTCCCCAGTGCTCAAATGGTACTTATATCATTAACCTCCAAAAGGATGAAAGGCAAAGTTGACCTCGGCAGTATTTGAACTCAAAACCTCAGAATGTAAAGATGAATGTAGAAGCTGCTATGCATTTTGTCTGGTGTGCTAATGATTCAGCCAGTATACCACTTTCTACCACCTAAAAATAATCCTTTTTTTAACCCTTTAGCATTTAAACCAGCCAAAATAATCTACCTGGTTTCATCTTCAAACTGGCCAGATCAGGCCCCTTATACTTATTCGACAATATTATTCTAGAAATGATTTATGGGCGCAGGAGTGGCTGTGTGGTAAGTAGCTAGCTTACGAACCACATGGTTCCGGGTTCAGTCCCACTGTGCGGCACCTTGGGCAAGTGTCTTCTACTGTAGCCTCGGGCCGACCAAAGCCTTGTGAGTGGATTTGGTAGACGGAAACTGAAAGAAGCCTGTCGTATATATGTATATATA
>NC_069002.1:13139119-13142551 GCF_001194135.2 Octopus bimaculoides | reverse complement strand
ATATATATGTATATATAAATATATGCGTGTGTATACTCTTTTACTCTTTTGCTTGTTTCAGTCATTTGACTGCGGCCATGCTGGGGCACCGCCTTTAGTCAAGCAAATCGACCCCAGGACTTATTCTTTGGAACCCTAGTACTTGTTCTATCAGTCTCTTTATGCCGAACTGCTAAGTTACGGGGACACAAACACACCAGCATCGGTTGTCAAGCAATGGTGGGGGGACAAACAGACACACAAACACACACATATATCTATATATATACATATACATATATACGACAGGCTTCTTTTCAGTTTCCGTCTACCAAATCCACTCACAAGGCTTTGGTCGGCCCGAGGCTATAGTAGAAGACACTTGCCCAAGGAGCCACGCAGTGGGACTGAACCCGGAACCATGTGGTTGGGAAGCAAGCTACTTACCACACAGCCACTCCTGCGCATATTCTTTTATAGTTTTATTCTTTTATTTGCTTCAGTCGTCAGACTCTGGCCATGCTGGAGCACCGTCTTAAAAGGATTTAGTCAAAGAAACCAACCCCAGGACTAATTCTTTGTAAGCCTAGTACTTACTCGATTGGTCACTTTTGCCAAACTAAGTAACAGGGATGTAAACACACCAACATCAGTTGTCAAGCAATAGCAGAGGGAACAAACACAAACACAGACATACAAGCATTACTTTCAAGTTCGTGCTTCACAGCGTTCATACACACATCATTTTTCTTGTCTGGCCGTAAAGCCTTTTTTGTTTGTTTTCCTGTCTTGTTTTTTGTCCGCCACTACATTCCTCCATGGCAAGATTTAATTTGTGTATACAAATTTAATTTGCGGTCCATGGGAAGAGCCGTTTTAACGATGCGTCCTGCCCAGCTCTTCGAAACGCCGGTCTTAAAACGGGGGTAGCTGATGAAGTAGAATGTTCTCTATGTGGCTTGTGTGTTTTCTCGTAACTGTTTTGTTTGCAATGTCCTGTACCCAGATATGCACCTATACATACAGGTGGATGTCGGTATGCACATACCTGTACGTATATATGCATATACTCATTTACTATTTATATATATATATATATATATATATATGGGAGAATATACAAATAATAACAACAGACGAGGACAGGTGGTGTAAATAACAAAAGTATATATTAGTATGACGCTCGGGAATACGGAAAGTCTTTGACGTTTCGAGCTACGCTCTTCAACAGAAAGAATACGGAGACAAGGAGAAAAACACGGAGAAAAAAAATTGAATAGTGTTCAGTCAACGGTCAATCATATATATATATATATATACACACACACACTCTGAGAGATTTAGAAATGTATTATTTCTAAATATACATACATACAAAACGGGCTTTTTTAGTTTCTACCTACCAAATCCATTCATAAAGGCTTTGGTTGGCCCAAGGCTAGAGAAGACACTTGCCCAACGTGCCATGCAGTGGGACTGAACCTGGAACCATACAGTTTTGAAGCAAACTTCTTACTACACAGCCACATGCACACACACATACACATGTGTGTGTGTGTGTATACATGCAGGTGGGGTGTGTGTGTGTGTGTGTATATATATATATATATTTTTTTATATATATATATATATATGTATACACACATATATATACGATCATAATTTGCCACTTGTTTCCCAAGTAGTCACGGGTTGAAAAAGGTTATCTGAGACTGCGCTTTATGACCAGATGCCCTTCCTGTTAGCAATCATTTTAGTCACCACTATGATACACACACAGAAACATGCACAACTTATGCAAGCATGGAAAAGTGGACATTAAAACAATGATGATAATTATATACATATGGCTCAAAATTGTACAAAGAAACAAAAAATAAAAAAGCAGAGACAGGTGAAGGAACAACAAAGAAAGGTGCAGCCACAAAGTATTTAGTTTGAATCTCAGGAAAAATGGGTTTTGACATTTCAAGCATATGCTCGTTTATATATATATATATATATATATACATATACACACATGCATATACATATACATACATATAGATACACACACAAAAATCATCTCTATTATAATATATCTCTGAGGGTCAAACAGTGCAGCATATCTCAACAGCAATAATTCATCTTTGTTGGCTTTACTGAGAGGGAGGGAGTAATAGAGAAAGAGGAGGAGAAAGAAACATATGAGAGAAACAGACAATGTATGTGTGAGAGAGGAGTTGTGAAAATATATGCTGTATATATGAGAGAGATAGTGTGTGTGTTTATGAATGAATGAGAGAGAGAGAGAAGAGAAGAGAATGTGTGTATGTGTGTGTGTTTATGAATGAATGAAAGACAGTATGTGCGCGTGAGAGAGAGAGAGAGAGAGAAAGAGAGAGAGAGAGAAAGAGAGAGAGAGAAAGAGAGAGAGAGAGAGAGGTTGCTTTAAATGCTATTATAATGAGTGCTAGTGACTAACATGTAATCCAGTACAACCTACTCCATAGTCAAAGCCATCACCTTCACCAGATCACAGTATTGAAGACAGTTGCTAAGAGGTCAGAAGGCTAGATGACCCCAGTGTGGAACCAGTGATTCTAATCTAGCAATGACAGCAGGACACACACAAAAGCTGGACATGATGGACAAGTATGGTGCAATGCCACACTGAGAATAATGGGCCTCTAGTTTTAGCTATAACATCTGCCTAGGACGGGGTAGACAAGGTTCCTTGGCCATGGTAGCAGGTAATCTATCTGCACTGTCCTACAGCTCTGTGGGTGAGTCCAAGAAGACAAAAGCGAGGGATTGGGACATCATTATCATCATGAGAATTTATCGCCCAGCGCCAGTCTGTTGATCATGAGTTCTACTGCAATGTTTTAAAGCATTTGAGGGAGAACATTCAACAAAAGCAACCAGATCTGTGGAGCACAAAGAACTGGATTCTTCACAACAACAATGCACCTGTCACCAACTTCTCCACACCTGTGAGTTTCTTGCCAAAAGCAACACGGTATCACTTCCACACCTGCCCTATCCACCAGATTTAGTACCTGCAGACTTCCATCTCTTCCTAAAGATGAAAAGGTAGCTCAAAGGTTGCTGTTTTAACACCATTGTTGAGATCAAGGGCGAATTGCACAAGGTCCTCAACTTGCTAACAGAAAATGGCTTCAAGGCCGGATTCCAAAAGTGGCAGGAACACCGAGACCGGGGTGTATTGGTGTGCAAGGTGACTATTTCGAAGGAGGTGATGTTAAAACTTAGCTAAATAAGTTATTTCTTTTATTAAACATGACTAGTCCGGGAACATTTTGATCCCACCTTGTATCTCCATGCCACTATTTGTAATGTAATTTTATTTGCTTCAAGTTCTACAGTTAACAATGAAATTATTTTCCTGTCTCTCAAAGTTTGCAAAACCTTATTATATATATATATATATATATATATATATATATATAT
>NC_069002.1:13130372-13138916 GCF_001194135.2 Octopus bimaculoides | reverse complement strand
ATATATATATATATATATATATATATATAGATATATATATATATATAACAACGGTATTGGTATACAGGGTGTCAATATGAGGAGATGTCGTTCATCCCCTTTTTCAGCCTAGCCTCTTTGTATGCGAGGGTAGATTGTGTGGGTGATTGATGCCGTCTACCAATACCGAAGGATTGTTATCTCTATATATATATGACGAGAGAGAGAGAGAGAGAGAGAGAGAGAGAGCGGCATACACATTACATATGTTTAACAGGGTTATACTAATTCATAGCAAATACAAGGTACGATTCCCGTAAGCATGTTACATCTTTTCAGGTGAGGTAAAGATCCATGATTAGTGCCTATTTTTCCGGATTCACACACACACAAATAGAGGTGGGGGTGCGTGTTCAGCACCTCAGCCATTACATTTAATATCAAAAATAAAAAAAATAAAAAAGCATTCACATTCGGAGCATTGTTTGAGTGAAGTCAAATTTATTTGAGTTTGCACTGCATTTTCATTGTATTTACTCTATTTGTTTTACGACTGCAATAATGCTGGGCCGCTTCGGGAATAAACATTAGAATAAGGTGGGAGAGAATTAGAAACAACAATACGAGAGAAAGATATACAGCGAGAGGTAAATATTATTGTAGAATAGTAGGATCCAAAGAGACTAGTGTTTTGCAAAAAAATCTATTGATCACGTTTTGTCTTCACATTCAGTGTGTGAGAGAGGGTGAGTGAGTGCGTGCGTGCGTGCGTGCGTGCGTGCGTGCGTGCGTGCGTACATAAACAGCATTCGACCATTGCACAAAGGTTTCTAAATTATGTCGGTAAAAGTCTCGTGATTAATCTTTGTAGAAAATCATAGGGAGTTTTGTATCTAAATAAAAATAAATGTTCTGCTCTATATTCATTCATTTCTACCGAGTCCTCATTTGTGCGTATAATCGGTCTCTTAAACACCCTGACTAAGGTAATTGTTAGATAATTCACACCCTCACGGCAGCAAAGCATCAGCCGGACGATAGACAATCACGCATACAATTATTCATTAGTGTGTGTATGAGAGAGGGGCGTGAGCAGACTAAGTAGTTGTGCGAGGGCCTCACGGGTCTGGGGACCCGATCCTGATCTATGTATGAGGTGGCTTTGCAATCAATAAATAAAAACTATAAGACCCAGTGCACTGATTTACCCGGGAGCACATCATCACACAAGACAAATCTATTCGTTGAGGCTGGAACCGTGTGCTCCCCTCCCGTTTGTCTACACGTGTGTTTCAGAAGAGATTTAGAAATAAACATGTGCAGGTAAGGTACCACGAACGTACGCAGTTACACACACACACACACTAGAATAACAGAGAGGATCGATTCACATGACAGAGCGCTGAAATATATGTAGACAGAGAAGGAAGGACAGGAAGAAATATTAGCAGAGAATAAGTAAATTATTAAACAGACGATGGGAAAGATGTCAGTTTTGTTTTCAGCCTCGACAACAGTGCACTAACAATAGTTCACAGTACTACAGTGCAATTAAGTTTTCTGTTACATAAGACACTTTAGGAGTTTAGCGGTATCTCTTACACTAAACTACACACATGTAAACACGTATACATACGTATATACAAACATACACACACACAAGGGTCACAATCCGATGACTGAAATAAGAAGGGTTATATATAATTTTAGACGTTTGTAATGAATACGCACACGTGTAAACGCAATCACAAACTACCATATATAAACATTCAAGCTCAGTACACCTTTACTGGAGAGAGAGAGAGAGATAGACAGACACAGAGAGAAATCTAGAGAGAGATGTGTGTCATGTATATATATCTATAAATATGTTGTGTACAAGCAGTATGGGATATTTAGCTTTATGTCAAAACAAGGATCTCAAACAAATTCAGCTGGAATTCAGCATAAATGCATGTGTGTGTGTGTGTGTGCATTATACACAAGTGCACACAATTATACACGCTGTAATAAAACATGTATAGAACAAATGCTTTTTTTTTTTATATATTCATCAAAATCAATATTAAAACTAGGAGTGCAATTAATTAGACTGCAAAGTTTTCCCCCACCCACTTTTATTTAGAGAGAAAAAAAAACGTAATAAAGCATTTTTTTTTATTACATATCGGTATATTTTATATAAAATAGAATCTATAACATGATTTATTGGATTACAATAGATTATCTACTGCTTTTGAAATTGTTATATACCACTCGTGAACAAACTGCGGCCCGCGGGACTTTCTGAATGAATCGCCAATAAAAGATTACCGCCTGATGATGAACCATGTCTCGTGGCCCGCTTCTCGCAAAAGGGCCGCCCGTGGCTGTTATATAAGGTATGCTCTAAGACAGTGGTTCCTAATCTTTTCACTACCAAAGATCCCTTTTATTTAAATGTGTTTTCCCACGGACCCCAGTACTACCTTTGCGGACCACAGGTTGGGAACCATTGCTCTAAGGTTTCAGATAGTTTCCACCCCTAAATTGAAATGCTTATTATACATTAAATTTGGTGAAACAAAAAAAAAAAAATAATAATAATAAACTACACCCTACTGTTTCGCAAGAAACAGATGGAGAAAGATGGAAATTTGAAATATAGTAACAGAAATACCTCTTCCTCTTGTTCCCTCTCTGAAATGGTGGTGGAGACAGAAACAGAGAATGTGATATAAATATGAAGTGGGAGACAGAGAGAGGTAAGAGACAACAATGGTAATTCTGTTGTCGTTCATTACCTAACAAGTTTTATTAGGATCACAGCGTCTGGAACAATCTGTTGTTTTCACTGAATTCAGGTTTTTCTTCCATTACTTAAACCATAAAATGTGAGAAAAGATCAGATTTATATTTACAGCAACATTAAATAACATACCAACATTATATATATATATTAATATATAAACCTTATCTCATAGCATTCAGCCATAACATGAACACCTCATCTCAACATAAAACTGCCTCCCTCTCTACTGTAGTCCCACTCAGTCAAAGATCTTAGTATTGAAAGTTACATAGTGACTACACTAGTGCTGGTGGCACAAAAAAAAAAAAACTCACAGTACATGCTGTAAAGTAGTTGCCGGTATGAAGGGCATCAAACTGTAGAAACCATGCCAAAGCAGACACTGGAGCACAATGCAGTCTTCGTATTCATCAGATCCATGTCAAACTATCTCTGCTTTAGCATGATTTCTATGGTTGCTTGCCCTTCCTAACATCCCCATCTCATTTGAGGGGGTTTTGTTTTGCAATTTACCTGGTAACCTCACTGGTGTTGGTGCCACGTAAAAAAGCATCCAGTACATTCTGTAAAGCAGTTGACATTAGAAAAGGCATCCAGCCATAGAAACCATGCCAAAGCAGATATTGGAGTGCAATCCTTTGACTTGCCAGCTTCCTCTTGAACCATCCAACCCATACCAGCATGGGAAACAGATGTTAAATGATGATAGTGTCAAGTGTATTTTTGTATGAGCTTCCATTTGTTTTTAAGACGGTAGGGTGCTAAAAGTGAGATTTGTGTAGACCCACCCCCCACCCCGTTGGATTTCTCCTTTCGTTTTATTAGTGAAGCTATCAATTAGATGAGATGTGACAAGGACAGAGAACTCAATGAAACACATTGATACTGGACAAACAAAAAGAAAGAAAAATCACCCAGTAAGACAATCCACCAATAGGTATTTGTATATTTACTTTCTCTGACTTTTGAGAGAGAGGAAGAGTGAAAAGAGAGAGAGAGAGAAAATGGGGATTGAAAACAGAGAGACTGAGTGAGAAGAGGCAAAGTAATAAAGAATATGGGAAGAGAGAAAATAAGACAGGTACTATATGTACAGTGTGAAAAGTTTTATGGAAGTGTGGGGGCGTGAACTGCATGTGCCTGTTTAAGTGCGAGAGATAGAAGTATGTACAAAGCAGGAAGTTTTGTGATTTCTTGGAAATTGGAAAAAAATACTTGGAAATGAATGAAAGGAAGGTGAAAAAATATTTGACATTATTTTATTTTTAATTACCTGGCATAAAGCAACCGCCCTTAATACATCCCCCTCAGTTGAAAAGGTCTTATCTTGCAACCTTACTTAGTGATCTCACCGGGACTAGTGTCATGTAAAAAACACCCAGTACACTCTGTAAAGGGGTGAGTATAAGGAAGGTAAAAAAAAAAGGTAAATTTACCTTCTCAAGTCATACTGACTCATAAAGGCTGGTTTCCTGATTTCATGGCGTATATATTCCCCACCTGGACAGGACGCCAGTCTTTCACAGGATTACTCATTTTTGGCAGCTGAGTGGATTGGAGCAGTGTGAAATGAAGCATTTTGCTCAAGAACACAACATATTGCCTGGACCAGGAATCGAAACCACAATCTTACGATCAGGAGTCCAACACCCTAACCACTAAGCCACACTGGTATTAGGAGAGGCAGCCAGCCATTGAAACCCAAACAGAGCTTGGAGTAGCCCTGTTACTCACCAGCATCCCATGCCAACAAGGAAAACAGATACTGAATGATGATGATGACGGCAATTTGTTGGCCACATTTTCAATTCTCACAGGATAAGAGCTGTGTATATGTGTGTGTGTGTGTGTGTGTGTGTGTGCAACCTCACTCGGTATAAGAATCTGCAGGATTCAATCGTGAACTCTGCATTACAAAAACATCTGAAACATTTCCTATACACAGTTCTGTGTTGTTCATTTACAAAGATAACCCAACAACTAAGAGGTAACCCTTTAGCATTTAAACCAGCCATACCCAGCCCAAATATTCTACCTGTTTTATGCTCAAACTGGCCAGATTTGGCCTTTCACACCTACCCTGCAACACAAACCTCTCACATCTACCTAAACACAAACAGTCACATCATTGAAGCTACAAGATTATGCTTTATTAATTTTACACCAGGCTCCAATCTGATTTGGTAGAAACTCTGCCAAATCAGATTGGAGCCTGGTGTAGCCATCTGGTTTCACCAGCCCTCAGTCAAATCGTCCAATCCATGCTAGCATGGAAAGCGGACGTTAAACGATGATGATGATGTAAATAAATAATTATTACATTTGACTGAGTAATCTGAATGCTAAAGGGTTAACACAGAACCTGCTCCACCAGCAAAAACAACCCACAAGGCATAGTTTTGAAATTAGTGAATCAACAACATACGCTTCATGTGGATCAAGCAGGTGCCCATATTTCCCATAACGATTTACTGAGTCACAAACAGGATCATCCTAAAGAAGTCCTTTAAACAAACTCCAAGTGGATAATCCTAAGACATTTGAAGAAATTGCAATGGAAAGAGGTTCTTTGTGCATTTTGACCAGAAAGGTAGTTAACAAAGCAGATCTATAGTTAAAGGTCCACCAGCCATAACTATCACAGAAGAATGGAAGATTATACATCTGCAAGAATTATTTATTACAGTATTATTCTCATGAAATTCCAATCCGACACAGGTTTCTGCTGGATAGGTATCCTAGTGTCCTTCGATGCAGCATTTACATACATTTAGTTGGTTCATTTGCTGTACACATTCATCCAAGATAGACATTCCTATGCAGCTTTGTTTCAGATTCTACCCTTGCGGGTGGATGAACCAAACCAAGGATTCGAGTATTAGATAATCTCTCTTAAGGTACAGAGTGGTTCAAAAAATTCGATATCATTTCGCAATCTAATAACTTTGCCTGTTCTTGTTCAAATGACTTCAAACTTTAACAGCAGGTGTTGAAACAGGTCAAAATTTTATGTTTAATGTTCACCAGAGTGATCGTTACCAGCATCACCTTCCTAGCACTTGTGCCGATGGCATGTGTAAAGACATTCGAATGAGGTCGTTGCCAGTGCTGCTGGACTGGTTCCTGTGCAGGTGGCACGTAAAATACACCATTTTGAGCGTGGCCGTTGCCAGTACCGTCTGACTGGCCTTCATGCCAGTGGCACATAAAAGCACCCACTACACTCTCGGAGTGGTTGGCATTAGGAAGGGCATCCAGCTGTAGAAACTCTGCCAAATCAGATTGGAGCTTGGTATAACCATCTGGTCCACCAGTCCTCAGTCAAATCGTCCAACCCATGCTAGCATGGAAAACGGATGTTAACCGATGATGATGATGATGATGTTTGTTATGTTTATCTTTTCAGGTATAGAAATGACATTTACTGGAAGAGAAAAGGTGTTTTGTGTGTTGCAGTATGCTCGAACACAGTTGAACAGGACTGTGCAGTGTGCATGAGAGAGTTCTCTAAAAAGTCATCAACGACAATGCAGATTTGGACATGGCGCAAAAAATTCAAAGAGGAAGGTTGTCTGTGCAGGGCAAAAGGATCTGGATGGCCACTAACATCGGAAGAGACGGTCAAGCGGGTTCACCAAAAACTCATGCGAAGCCCCAAGAAGTCCATAAGAAGAACAAGTCTGGAAACCTAGATTCCTCCAACAACAGTTTGGCACGTCCTGAGGAAACACTTGCTAATGAAACCCTACAGGCTGCAGCTCGTTCAGGCCATAACTGCAGATGACAAGTGCAAACATGGGGCTATGTGAAGGACCTGGTCTATGTCCTCCCTCTTCCTGCAAACCTAGAGGAACTCAAGCAGAAAATCCCTACTGCACTGGAGACTGTTACCCAAGACATGTTGCATCTTGTTTGGGAGGAGCTGGACTACCAAGCTGACGTGTGCCATGTCTCAGGCAGTGCGCATACTGAACATTTGTGAAATCATTCATGGAATCCACATACCTTTGAATTTCTCATTTAAATTTGGAGGAATAAATCTTATGCTGCTCAACATTAAGCCTGTTTAGTTTCATTTGCTTTGACCATGTAGTTTCTGTGATATTTACATCTCAAATGATATTAAATTTTTTGAAACACCCTGTATATTCTACATGAGGGATCATATCTCAGGGTACGTGACAGCAAAGTTTGCATTGAAATACGATATGACTATAGTTCTAGCGTCATTTGAACTTAGAATGGCTCTATTCCTTTACATCATGTGTGTGTGTGTGCATGTGTGAATGTATATGTGTGTGTGTGTGTGTGTGTGTGTGTGTGTGTGTGTGTGTGTGTGTGTGTGTATTATAAAGGCGTGGCTGTGTGGGAAGCAACTTGCTTCTCAACCACATGGTTTCAGGTTCAGTCCCACTGCATAACAACACCTTGGGCAAATGTCTTCTACTATAGCCCCAGGCCAACAAATGCCTTGTGCATGGATTTGGCAGGCGAAAACTGAAAGAATCCCATCGTATATAATCATCATCATTTAATGTCCGTTTTCTATGCTGGCATGGGCAGGACAACATCGCCATCGTTTGACGTGTGTGTGTGTATGTGTGTGTGTGTGTGTGTTCGTGTCTCCTTGTCTTGACATCGCATGATTGTTGTAAATGAATATCAGTCATTTACTATCTTTGCGAAAACCTGTCTGGCGATGGAGGTATAGCACCTTACTTGGAAATAGGAAAGGATTGGTGACAGGATGAGCATCCTGTCGTAGAAAATCTGCCTCAATAAACTCCCTCCGACCCATATTATCAGGAAAAAGTGGACGTTAAGGCAATTACATATATTTATATACATACATACATATATGTATGTGTACTGCCTTAATTCTTCGAAACGCCGGAGTTTTAATGGTGGCAGCTGATGAAGGGGATGTTTCTATGTGGCCTGCTTGTTTGTTGCACCTTGTTTACCATTTTGTCCTCGTTCTTTTGCCATGTCATGTACTCAGTTATGTATCTATATGTACATGTAGATGAACGTATATACATACATGTACATATATATGCATATACTCATATATTGTTTGTACATACATATATACATACATAGACATATACACATACATGCATACACACACACGCGAGTGAACAGTGGAAGAAAGTAGCACTCGTGGAGCTAAGTCAAACTTTTACACACACACCCACAGAGGCTACACTGAAGACGGAAAGGTACAGGAGATTTGACTGCTATTTCTAGCCTCTTTAATGGTCCGCGGGCTGTTGGCGACATGAGGAGAGTAACGTCTCTAAACGGCATTCGTCCCGTCCCGCCGCTAACAACTGTCACGTTGTGGTCCTGCCGCAGTCACCGGTGTATGTCAGATGTCGGTTTCCGTAATCACATGTAAGCCTACAGTTGTGTCGGTCTCTCCGTCGGTCACGACGAGGAGCATTAGGTCATTCAATTAACAGGATTAGTACACTCAAAATCAACACGCAAGTGGCTGAATATTCCGCAGACCTGTGTACCCTTATCGCAATTCTCAGACTGTATTAGCGTGACACAATGTAACAAGATTAGACATTACAACGACAAGAAGAAGAAGCAAAATAGACCCTCAGTGCTAAATACGGTCCAAATGGACTATATGTAATCTGAACCTTTCCCCCCTTGTTTTTTGTTTTTTTTTTTACGGAATCCCACGTTTTAGGCTATGGAGATTCCGATTCTGAAAAATTTTTTTCAAAAATCTCAATTTCAAAATTTCGATCCCCCCCCCC
>NC_069002.1:13108465-13130209 GCF_001194135.2 Octopus bimaculoides | reverse complement strand
CCTAAACCTAACCCTAATACTAGTTTTGTGAGATTTGGCTGTTATTTCTAGCATGTAAATAGCCTGCTTGGTGGGGGGGGGGTTGAAATTTTTCAAAAATTTTTTTTTCAGAATCGGAATCTCCATAGCCTAAAACGTGGGATTCCGTAAAAAAAAATTAATAAATAAGGTGGGGAAAGGTTCAGATTACATATAGTCCATCTCTACCGCTAATACTTTGTGTGTATCGGACCCAAACGGATGAAAGACAAAACTGAGGCCTGGTGGAACTTGAACTCAGAACGCAGAGAGCCGGAGCTGGAGCTCTCTATCTGACGGTGTAACGATTCTGCCAATTCGCCCCCTTCCCAGTCTAACACGACGAGATGAACAAACAACACATTAATTAATTATAATTATTAATTAATAGGTTCCCCCCCACCATCCATCCACGAAGACATTATACCATTATACCAATCTTTTGTTTATATTATAGCGGCTGGTATGTTGAATTATACACTAAGTGCCGGCTGCTGCTACTTCTACTAATAATGGAGTGAGATTTGCATTAAACAACACATTGCCTCGCTCGGTTCTTCTTCCGAGAAAGCGACTCAGATCGAACACACAAACACAACAGCACAGACTTCAGGAGGAAAATAGAAGTAGAAATTACCATGAAATAAAATTACTTTAAAAATAATTAATTATAACATTTTTTAAAACGGCCTAAAAGCTAACCATTCGAAGACTAACGGGGTACCCCTGAGATAGCAACACACCTTGATTTGAAGGGTGTAAAGACTCCTTCCTCGTTTATTGTGAATGTAACCACACACACATACACACCCTATTGTATATATACCACACACAACCTTTTGTAATAAAAATGCATTCCAATGGGGCACTGTGATTGGGTTCAAGTCCGGCCGAAGCCAACTTTGCCTTTCTTCCCGCCGAGGTCGATAAAATAAAGTGTACCAGGCTAGTACTGGCAGTCTAACAGACTCCCCTCGAAACTTGAGTACTGATAGGATCGTCAGAGCATCGGGAAAATGCCTTGCGGTATTTGTTTCGGTTCTTTATATTCCAAGATTAACTTTGCCTTTCATCGTTTCGGGATTGATAAAATAAAATACAGGTCAAACACCGGTGTCGAAGGTATTATCTAACTCGCCTCCCCTCCAAATCACTGCTAAATTAGAAACCATTATCGTTATTAAGTTAGCGAGCTGACAGAACATTTAGCACGCCAAGCGGCATTTCGTCCGATTACGTTCTTAGTTCAAAATCCGCCGAGATCGACATCCTTTCGGGGTCAATAAAATATCAGCCAAGTACTGGAATCGATGTAATCGAATCCCGTCCCCCGCCCCACCAAAACTGCTGGTCTTACGCTTACAGTACAAAGAATTATTATTATACGTTTATCTCATTTCACTCTTTTTCCTTTCTTTGCCTTCATCTTTTATGTAAGCCCCAACACAAATTCTGTAAATTATATTTTTAATGTCCCCGTCATCTGAGATTCTTGTGGGAAACAAATCATTATTATAAAGTAGCAAGTATAAGGGTAGCTGTAAGCGGTTCCCCCACTGCTTTAAATTTGGGGCCTTGCGTCTAGGTAAGAAATCAATTATGTTCGTGACTCTTAAATACGATGGTGCCATTTGATTTTAAATCAAACAGAGAATACGTTTCTCCAGCTTTATACTCACTACCACCACCAACCTCTTTCAATCAGCTCTAAATCGAACATATCCATGATCAAAGACGTTCCAACCAGGAACACTGTCTTTATTATAATATAACAGACTACACTGTCTGCCAAATATATCTATCTTAGTAGGGTGTGTACTTTCAGGGCGACTTGGTTGCTGCTTTTTCTAGCATGTCTAACGCCCCACACCGGGAGAATAGATTTCGTCGGTTCACCAGTTATTTTTAATGGAATGTAATTAATATAATAACAGGAGACAGAAAGGAATTTTTATTTTTATACACGGGTTTCAATGCACAAACGAGAGAGAGAGAGAGAGAGAGGAAAAAAGACTACACGTATTATAATTCCACTCAGATCTAGAATGTTTTAGGAATACTAAATCGATCGCAATGCTTGATCGGTACTTTGTACATGCTGAGTTTATATATATATATATATGCATACATACACACACACACCGTCAGAGCTATTTGACTGGATTACTATTACTTTGGATGCATGAACGAAATAAATTACTTGCCATGAATATATATATATATATATATATATATATATATATATATATATATATATATGCACACGCGCAGAGGGAGTGTATAATCAGTTACAGTGAAACTGAAACCAAGAGTTATATTGTTTCCTGAACAGAAAAGTAAAAACAATTTCTGTGAAATATTTCTTTTACATACACTTAAAACTATATCCAAAACTATATCCAGTGTAAATATTAATTGACAATTTTAATTTGGTGTGAATACATATATATGTGTGTGTGTGTGTGAGTAGTATGAGAGAGATCATTATTGTAAGCTGGACATAAAAGTAATAAATATTTTATTTTGAAATAATCTTTCGATTAACACTGTCTGTAGTGTAATTATTCATTTGAAATATATATTTCTCAATGTAATATCGAATTTGTACGAATTCTTCGTGTACCGTTAATATCAACTTATTTCTCACATAGTATTTCTTTTTTTTTTAATATATTTATAGTTCAAAGATTGAAATAATATTTCTATTTCTTTTGCAATTTTATGATACGGTAAGAGGAGTGTCCTAATAATTGGTATTTTTAGGAAAGAAGAGGAACAAACATAAATCTAGGATTCAGTATCATTAAAATTGTCTAGATGGTTATAGGGTTAATTCAAGTACCTTGCTTGCTGTGAATGACCAACCTTAATTAATTAAAAGGGGTTTTGATAGATGACAGGAGAGGAGATAAAGAAACGAAGGTGATCATATATAGAAAGGAGAATATATCCAATATTGATCAGGTTATAAATCGCTTATAGTAAGAGGAGTGTCCTAATAATTGGTATTTTTATGAAAGAAGAGGAGCAAACATAAATCTAGGATTCACTATCATAAAATAGTCTCGTTGGTTATTAAGGGTTAAATGAAGTACCTTGCTTGCTGTGTTTGGCAACCTTAATTAAAAGGGGTTTTGATAGATGACAGGAGAGAAGATAAAGAAACGAAGGTGATCGTAAATAGAAAGGAGAATATATCCAATATTGATCAGGTTATAAATCGTTCATAGTTCGAAGCGATTTTCTACCTAAAATCCATCAGCTCCAAGTCTGTAAAACTAACGAGGAAAAAAAAGAGAGAGAGAGAGAGAGGTTTCATACAAGAGGTGTGATAGGGGGAAAAACAAGCAGAAATACAAACGAAAACATATTTGAAATTGGTCAGATTAGAAAGAGGAAAGCTGGAAGTAAATTCCTACCGATCTGACTTGATGACATCTGCTCCAAGTCTGTTAATAAGCTGACAAACGATGCCAGCTCGCTCGACATAATTCAGTAATATTTTCGAAAATCGCCATGTGTCGTTGATTGATCGTATTCAACTGCAGAATTATTTCACTCTAACATCTTTCGTCTTACTCTGAAGAGGATTTCTGCACGGCGGGGACTTCTGCCGATTCAAATTTAAAATAAATTAAATAGAAAATTATTTCTCACTCATGTTTCTTTTATTTCTTCAGAAAAAATGTATTAATAAATAAAATGTTCCGCTTTTATTTTTTTTTCAGAAAATATTATATAAATAAATATAAATAAATAATCTCTTTTATTATATCGTTTATTCTTTTTTTATCTTTTTACTTGTTTCAGTCATTGGACTGCAGCCAAGCTGGGGCACTACCTTGAAGGGTGTTAGTTGAATAAATCGACCTCAATTTTTTTTAAGGTCTGGTACTTATTCTATTAGTTTCTTTTGCCTGACTGCTAAGTCATGGGAACATAAGCAAATCGGCAGTGGTTGTCAAGCAGTTGAAGAACAAACACAAGGACACACTCACACACATACACACACATATATATGACAGGCTTCCACACAGTTTCCATTAACCAAATTCACTCACAAGACTACGATCAGTGCACAGTTATTGTACAGTGTGTCTTTAAAGTCTGGATACATAGACAATCTCATTAACTAATATATTTTTTTTTACCTATATATGTTATATATATTTTACATATATATCTTATATATTACATTTTACCTATATATATTTTCTCATTGAAAATCACAGATGCAACATGCTTGATGGAACACATAAAGAGTGAATGTGCTCAAATTGATGACATTTGTGGAGTTATTACTTTGGGTTCATGTAGATCTTGCAAAGCACATTGACCTTTGCATCATAAATGGTGAAAATCATAGTGAAGATGTTATCTGTTAATATTCCAATTACTCTTTTACTTTTTTCAGTCATTTGACTGCGGCCATGCTGGAGCACCGCCTTTAGTCGAGCAAATTAACCCCAGGACTTAGTCTTTGTGAGCCTAGTACTTATTCTATCGGTCTCTTTTGCCGAACTGCTAAGTTACGGGGACGTAAACACACCAGCATCAGTTGTCAAGCGATGTTGGGGGGGGGGACAAACACAGACACACAAACATATGCACACACACATACATATATACATATACATATATATACGACGGGCTTCTTTCAGTTTCTGTCTACCAAATCCACTCACAAGGCTTTGGTCAGCTCAAGGCTATAGTAGAAGACACTTGCCCAAGGTGCCACGCAGTGGGACTGAACCCGGGACTAGAGAGGTATGAAGATATGGGAATAAGTACTGAAGGCTGATCTCAAGATGCTGATCCTTGGAAAGGAGATAACAAAAGACTGATTGGTGATTCTCTGTGCTTAAGAACCCATCAATCATTGCAAAAAATTATATCCTAATATCCTAAAAGTATTCTATTTATGCTTGCAATCCATCCTGTCTCATCAAACATTCTCCACATCTCATTCCCTTAATTCCCATTTCTCCTTCACTCCTCTATCTATGTCAGTACTCAGCAGCTGTAATCCCCTGTGAGCAGAATCAGCACCTTTCTTTGCACAATCATTAGCCTTGTAGTTGTGGGTGGGGCCCCTTAGTCTCCTGGCAACCAATATTTTTAGATCCTGTCCACCACTGCTTCTATCTCTCTCACATAGATGGGAAAAGAGGAGTGGAAATGACGTTTTGAGTATGGCTCTTCATCAGAAAGGGAGAAAAGTCCAGAGGGGAGGAAGGAGCAGACAATTCAAGAAAAGCACTAAGTGTGCGTGTATGTGTGCGTATGTGTGTGTGTGTGTTTGTCTCCTACCGCTGATTGACAATCGGTGCCGGTTTGTTTATGTCACCGTAACTTAGTGGCTTGGCAAAAATAAAAATCCCTGATAGAATAAGTACCAGGCTTTAAAAATATGATAAGTACTAGGATCGATTCATTTTACTAAAAATTCTTCAAAGCGGTGCCCCTGCATGGTCGCGATCTAATGCCTGAAACAAGTAAGAGAAAAAAAAGATAAATGTGATTCACATAACGATCCTAATTTCGTAAATTTACTGCTTGTCAAGTGCTGTACTATAGTAACATCTATGACATCACTTCCTGGATGTGGTCCTTGCGAGCCACGCACGTGTTATTTTATTTCAGTCTGGCGATAATTGATAATTAGGAATTAACGCCACTACTTCACATCTGTACAGGCATCAATATACTCCTGCTTATTTATTGATAACGGATTCCATCGATCTGTCAGAATGGTATTGCCGTTGATTGTGTACGTACTAAATTATCATTTATCTCATGTTTTATTGCAGAGTACCCGAGCAAAAATAATGTCTTTAAGAACGAAAATTATGTTATTTTCTTTCTAAAAATTTGATTTATTAATTGTTTAGATTTTTAAAGAGTGAAAATGCAATTATAAAAGTAAAGTAAATTTATATACACACTTTAAATGCCATCAAAACATTCATACGTGGTTATATTTATGGACCTAGTGACCATTTGGAATGAAGACGTTGAAGCATTAATCTTAAGACAACCGATTTTTGGTTTGTTTACGTCCCCGTACCTTGTCGGTTCGGCAAAAGAGACTGATAGAATAAGTACAGGGCTTTAAAAAAAGTACTCGGATCGATTTGTTCGACTGAAATCCTTCAAAGCAGTACCCCAGCATGGCCGTATCGAATGATCGAAACGAGTATAAGATAAATGCTGACAGTCGTTTTAATATATGATTTTGGATGAGGTAAAGAATACGCACACCACTCGTTTTCGACCTAACCCTAACCACCGGGTGTACGTATTCTTTACCTTTGCCATCATTTTCAAAGAATTCGTTTAGAAACTATGAACCATACGATAGAATTTATGATGAAAGTGGCTACAAGTTGAAGGAAACAAGGCAAAATTATGGCGATGTTTGTCACAAGAATATCCGAAAGAGTAGAGGCGCAATGGCCCAGTGGTTAGGGCAGCGGACTCGCGGTTTCGATTCCCAGACCGGGCGCTGTGAGTGTTTATTGAGCGAAAACACCTAAAGCTCCACGAGGCTCCGGCAGGGGATGGTGGCGAACCCTGCTGTACTCTTCCACCACAACTTTCTCTCACTCTTTCTTCCTGTTTCTGTTGTACCTGTATTTCAAAGGTTGAAAGTCGATATCCGCAGAATTTGAACTCCGAACACGAAAGAAAACGTCGCTAAGCATTCTGTCCAACATGCTAACGATCCTTACAAGCTCACGGGCCTTATTAATAGTAGTTGTAAAATGAATATTGTAAATTGATTTTCGTCCCTCCCCTCTTTTGTAGACCTACCAAGACCCAGAAAGGGAAACGAACCTTGGAACGAAGAGAACCAAAAATCTTTGAAAATACCAAAGTGGCCATGATTATCAAAGGAGGGAACACGAGTGAAACTGTCACTAAAGCTTTGAGAGATATCGTAAGTGTTGTTGTTCTTGTGTAGTCTTTCAGGTCTCCTCAGACCATGCAAATCTCTTGGCATATGCGATACACTAATTTATAAGATACACCTCAATTTTGCTAGACCCCTGGTTGTGTGGTAAGTAGCTTGCTTACAACCACATGGTTCCGGGTTCAGTCCCACTGCGTGGCACCTTGGGCAAGTGTCTTCTACTATAGCCTCGGGCCGACCAAAGCCTTGTGAGTGGATTTGGTAGACAGAAACTGAAAGAAGCCCGTCGTATATATGTATATATATATATATATATATATATATATATATGTATGTGTGTGTATTTGTCCCCCCAACTTCGCTTGACAACCGATGCTGGTGTGTGTGTTTACATCCCCGTAACTTAGTGGTTCGGCAAAAGAGACCGATAGAATAAGTACTAGGCTTCTAATGAATAAGTCCTGGGGGTCAATTTGCTCGACTAAAGGCGGTGCTCCAGCATGGCCACAGTCAAATGACTGAAACAAGTAAAAGAGAGAGTATCCCATGAATGGATATTGGTTGGGCAGAATTTGTTGCAAGAGATTTTTTTATTGTAGTAGGATGCCCTTCCTGTCACCAATCCTCACTTGTTTCCAAGTAAGGTAATATTTTCCCATGGCTGGACATGATTCCAGGGAGGACTGGAAATGAACAACCTTGTTTGTCGGATGATGATACTCGTATGTATAAAAGTAGCTGTGCTGGTACCATGTAAAAAGCATCCAGTACACTCTGTAAAGTGGTTGGCATTAGAAAGGACCTCCAGCTGTAGAAACCATGCCAGAGCATTTTCAAGTTCTGTTAATGCTGATGAATCTGTTGTGTTATTCTTCTTTTGTTTTTGTAGTTGGTTTGCAAGATTTTTTATGTGAATTTGTGTATTGAAACAAACCTTGTGTCTTGAGTGGGTCATTACACAAATGCATTGGTTCGGTATCACCTCTTTATTGTTAGTCAATTGGTTAAATGTCTAACCAACTAACTAATCAATTGTTTGTTTAATGTACTAGTTAAATGATCAATTGGTTGTTTGTTAGTCAAAGTAGCTTTTGTTACTATTTGCAACCTTCCCAGTGATTTCCCTCTTTCTCCAAGGTCTGCCTTGGTTTAACCAGTACATTAAACAAATGGTTAGCTATTTAACCAATTAACTAACAATGAAGATTATTTTGTTACGATTATTTCTACATATATTCTATAGAAATTATAGCCAGCACTGATCTTGGTATTGTCTCATAAAAAACATTTAATATACTTCATAGTATATTATAGTTGCATAACGAAATATTATGTACCTACAAATCATTAGTATTAGCAATGAAGTGATATTGAACCAGTGCTTGTGTTATTATTGTTGTAATGACCCTCCCAAGAACCAAGATTCATAATATTGTTCTTTAATTAATTTTTTTTTTATGCAGTATGTCTTGAAGAAACCCAATGCAGTCATGTACAAAAGGTATGTGATTTTTAAAAAGTCTTTTTTAGTCTTTGCTGGTTTTTACATCCATTTTTAATTTCTTCGAGTGATTAGGGAATGGGTTTTTTTTTTTTTTCTTCTAATTAACTTTTATTCTCCAATTAGTCTCATTGGACTGTAGCCATACTGAGACACCCCTTCTATGATATAATTGATTATAGATATGGCTGCGTGGTTTAAGAAGTCTGCTTTCCAAACATATTGTAGCTCCATGATTGATTCCACTGCTCAGTTCCTTGACTCAGGAAAGTTGAGTCAACCAAGAAAATAATGAAGAATTTAGTTAAATAACTGTTATTATTAATCTTGGGCACATGGCTTAGTGGTTAGAGTATTCAGCTCACAGTTGTAAGGGCATGAATTTGATTCCTGGCAGAGCATTTGTATACTTGAGCAAGACACTTGATTTCATGTTGCTCCAGTCCACTCAGCTGACAAAAATGAGGTGCACCTGTACTTCTGTAGAGTGCTTAGCTACTTGCATGCTAATTTCACAAGAAGGCTGTTCTGTTGATCAGATTGTTTCAACATTTTAGCATTTAAGCTGGCCACATCAGGCTTCAAACCTACCATACAATATCATTCAGTAAATATACAATTACATAAACAATTTCAAAGCCATGAGATAATGCATGTTTAATTCAAAACAATGTGATCTGAATTCTAGAGTCTTGTATCATTGAACTAAGAGCAGTTTCAGGTGGATGGAGGGCAAAGTTGACCTCAGCGGAATTTGAACTCAGAACGTAGCAACGGGCAAAAATACTGCTAAACTTTTGATCCTGCTCGTCATTAATGATAATAATAAGACAAGATTTTGTGTGGTATTCTTTTACTTGTTTCAGTTATTTGACTGCGGCCATGCTGGAGCACCACCTTTTAATGTAAAGACAGAAGAAATAACCGCTAAGCATTTCGCCCAGCGTGCTAACGTTTCTGCCAGCTAATGATTCTATTAACTTGCCTCCTTAATATTTGTTTCCGTAAATTGCAAATTACATGAAGGAAGAAAAATAGAGAAAAATTGGAATAAACAAATGTTTTTCTGGAGGAAATTCCTGTATTTGAAGTATTTATATATTTTTGGTATTAGATTATACATGTAATAATAATAGTAATAATGTTTAATTATTTTTGTTTTCTTAGGAAAAATATTATTCGGCCATTTGAGAGTGAAAATTCTTTGGTAAGTACCGGAAATTTTAGAGATTCTTTTAGAGTTTCGTAATATTTTGTTTGATTTATGGAAATTATCCAAGTATAATTGGTGCAGGAAATGGCTGTGCAGATAGGAAGCTTGGTTTGTAACTATGTGGTTTTGAGTTCAGTCCCACTTCACCTTGGGCATGTTTCTTCTATTATAGCCCTGGGCTAACCAATGCCATGTGAGTGAATTTCGTTGATGATGAAAATTGTCTAGAAGCCCATTGTGTGTGTGTGTGTGTATATATATTTATACACACATATATTGATAAGTAGACAGATATATCATCATCGTCGTCATTTAATGCTGGTATGGATTGGACGGTTTGACAGAATCTGATGTGTCTAAGTGATTATGATATATATGTAGATAAAGATGTGTGTGTTTCTTTGTGATTGGCCCCACCATTGTTGTTTGACAACTGGTCCTCGTTTGATTACGTCCCCATTACTTAGTAATTTTGCACACACATAGATCATAGCAGACAAGAATAGTCTGTCATGGGCACCAGAACTCCCATATCGCATGATTTCAGTCTATTGGAAATCAGTGTGAGGTATCTGGTTACCACATACCAGTCAAATCTTGCTACTATGATATATAAAGCATCAGCATCTTTTTAGACTCTGAAGTCGCAAATAGCCAGCAAGTTTATTAAAAATTAGTTATTTGTCATGACACCTCTCCCACTGATGATTTCCAATTGAATGAAATCATGTGAAGTTGGAGTTCCAGTGCCCATGACAGGCAATTCTCGTCTGCTATGGTCTATGTGTGTCCTTTTAGACACCAAGTGCCTGAATGAAAAGATTTCTCGATGTTAATAACAAGCATGCAATGTTTTAACAAGACACCCATTGGTTATAAAGATCAGCTTTTTGTATTAACTCTTTAGCATTCAGATTATTCTGTTGCAAGTGAAGGCGCAATGGCCCAGTGTTTAGGGCAGCGGACTCGTGGTCATAGGATCTCGGTTTCGATTCCCAGACCGGGCATTGTGAGTGTTTATTGAGCGAAAACACCTAAAGCTCCACGAGGCTCCGGCAGGGGATGGTGGCGAACCCTACTGTACTCTTCCACCACAACTTTCTCTCACTCTTACTTCCTGTTTCTGTTGTGCCTGTAATTCAAAGGGTCAGCCTTGTCACACTGTCACGCTGAATATCCCTGAGAACTACGTTAAGGGTACACGTGTCTGTGGAGTGCTCAGCCACTTGCACGTTAATTCACGTTAATTTCACGAGCAGGCTGTTCCGTTGATCGGATCAACTGGAACCCTCAACGTCGTAAGCGATGGAGTGCCAACACGTTTTGGATTGATCATGCAGTATCTCGTGGCTTTGAGATTTCAATGATGTGATTGTTTAGTTTTAGAATGACATTGTAGGGTAAGGTATAAGAGGCCAGATCTGGCTGGCTTGGACAAAAACAGCTAGAATATTTTGGCCAGTTTAAATGCTAAAGGATTAACACTACTTCCAATGCTAATAATTCATTTTATTATGTCTTTATTTAACTTCAATTATTTTTTAATCTATTTTTATTATTTTTAATTTCAGGATTTTTTTTCTGCCAGATCTGATGCTTCCTTGTTTATGTTTGGTTCACATTCCAAGAAAAAACCTGCAAATTTAGTCATTGGTAAAGAATTAATCTATTGTTATTTATTACTTCCAAGATAACCTGTGTATGTGTGTTTATTGATTCTTCAGAAAAATACCGTTCGCCATATTTGATCCTTTCTTTTTATATTTGCATCCTTAAGGTCGATTTTTTGATCATCATGTGATGGACATGATAGAATTAGGAATTGAAGAGTTCAAATCAATGATGGATGAGAAGGTAAATATATGAATTTGTTTTATTTATCTTTGAGGAAGTTAAGTTTGTGGTAGTTCTGAAGCCCCTTTGGTAAAAGATATACATGCAAGACATGTGTTTTTGCAATTTCTGTCTACCAAATTTCATTCGACTATCATAGAAGGCATTTTGGCTGAAGGCATACTGTGCATTGAGATTGAAACCCTTGACCCTTTTAATGGCAACCCACCTGAAAAAGCACCTGCTACACTCTGTAAAGTAGTTGCCATTAGGAAGGGCATCCAACTATAGAAAACAAGCGAAATCAGACTGGAACCTGGTGCAGTTCCGCTCACCAGCTCTGATCAAACCGTCCAATTCATGCCAACATGGAAAATGACATTAAATGATGAATATGATACTTGATGGACTTTGACACAGTTTCCTTCAACCATATTCACTCACAAGGCTTTGGTTGATGCAGAGCTATAGTAGACAGCCCCAGCCACAATTTAGGACTGAACCCAAAACTATGTTGGGATGCAAACTTTTTACCACACAGCCTATTGGTTTATTGATTAATTAATAAAACTGAACCAAGCCTAAACTAATACGTGTGTTTTATTGGTAAAATGATGGCACTCTCTGAAGTACAGTAATATCAACACTTGCTTATACTGCAAAATTCTTGCAAAACAAATTCAAAAATGATGATTTGATGCCAACTTAATGTGGCAGTCCCAGGAAAGGGAAGAGTGCTTCTGCTATTTAGCTCCAAGAAACACCATCTGGATGCTGATTTTGTTGGGTGGAGGTGCTTATCATCCCTGTTTGAAAACTTGAGGACACAGAATGCTTGTGTCACGTAACCAACTAGAAAGGGTGTTTCTTGGAGCTAAATAGCAGTAGCACTCTTCAATGCAATATTTCTAAAATTCAAAATTGAAATGTAATAAGGAAAAAAAAAAATCAACTGATTTTTAAAAAAAACTATTTCTTCTTTTGCAGAGTTCCAAAGTCTCTTTGGGAACCAAGCCATGTCTTTTATTTGCTGGAGATCCATTTGAACAAGATGCTGATTATGTACGATTAAAGAATTTATTTATTGGTAAGTTGTTGTATTGATGATGGTGATGGCCTCTTTTTATTTTTATATCGATTCAATATTTCAAATATTTGACAGGCCTGGCTATTTAGTTAATAAGTTAGTTTTGCACCTATGTGGCGTCTGGGTTCAATCCAGCTGTGTAACATCTTGGGCCTTATGCATGCAGGGGGAGGAAAGGGTGCAGTTTGAGGCAGTAACATTATTCTTTTACTTGTTTCAGTCATTTGACTGCAGCCATGCTGGAGCACCATTTTAAAGGGTTTTAATCAAAGAAATCGACCCTAGGACGTATTCTTTGTAAGCCTAGTACTTATTCTATCGGTTCCTTTTGCCGAACTGCTAGGTTACTGGAATGTGAACTCACCAACATCAGTTGTCAAGCGATGGTGGGGAGACAGACACAAAGACATACACACTTACAAATATATATATATATATATATATCCAAAGTTTTAAATTTTTACATTTAAGAGAGAGATTTGACGCTAATATCCATATCAATGTAATTTATTCCAATGTCAACATTTCTGTATAAAGCTATATTTGACCGTCAAGTTTAAGTCAAACATATAAGTTGCCATACACGTCTTCGGGGAATAATCTTTTAGAACAAACAAACAAATAAATAAATCAAACAAAAAATCAAAATTTGGAGATCAATACCGTATTTCTAGATTTCGTCCATATTTAAATTTACCGTTAAATGGCTCGTTACTATTTCTGCCCCTTTATATATATATATACGTCTACCAAATACACTCACAAGGCTTATGGTTAATATTTCCATTCTTTATCTTTTATTACAGACTTCTTTCGTGGTGCTGTTGTTGATAATGTACGTCTGGCAGGGTTGGAACACGTTATCATGTTCGTTGCAGCAGACGGCAAGATTTACATGCGGAATTATAAGTAAGTCATTTTTATATATGTATACAAAAGCCCTGCTCTCTCCCCTATTTTTTTTTTTTTTAAAGTTACGTTAGCTACAGTGTGTTTGGTAAGGTATTGAACTACTGATGCTAGCATATTGTAGCTGTTTAGCCCATGGTCAGTTGTGTTCAAATAAACCTTTGCTCAAAAATGTTCCCCCCCCCCTCATCCATTTTTTTCTAATGGCAAAGTTATTAGAATCAAATAGAGTATTTTGCAAAACTTTTTTCAATTCACTTCACTATGAGTTCAAATTCTACTGGGATCATTTTTCATCAGTCATTATTGTCATCAACTCCTGGACATTATTGTCTGAAGTCCTAGAATTCATGGGGCTAGTTACCTGGTTTCCGTGGTGCATAAATGACCAAGATTACAACAGCACCTCTGAATGAAATGCCAGCCCTTTGCAGAGTTGTTCATTTGCTGCTCAGTGAAATGATGCAATGTGAAATGAAAAGTTTTGCTCATAAACACAACACACCTTCCTGTCAGGGAATTGAAACCACTATCTTGCAATTGTGACTGCAGCATCCTAACTACTTGGTTAGTCACCTTCACTTTTCATTATTCCAGGTTTAGTAAATAGCCCAAATTGGTGACATTGTCAGTGTTTTTTTTTTCTTCTTTATTCTTTTATTTGTTTCAGTCATTTGACTGCGGCCATGCTGGAGCACCGCCTTTAGTCAAGCAAATTGACCCCAGGACTTATTGTTTGGAAGCCTTGTAATTGGTCTCTTTTGCCGAACTGCTAAGATATGGGGACGTTAACACACTAGCATTGGTTGTCGGTTTTGGTTGGCCCGAGGATATAGTAGAAGACACTTGCCCAAGGTGCCATGCAGTGGGACTGCATTAAAGCATGTAATATTAGCACAACTTCACAGATAAAACCCAGGATGATTTTTGTTTGAAACTTGGTATCATGTAAAAAGCACTGGTGCTGGTGCCACATAAAAAAGCAGTGGTGATAGTGTCACACAAAAAGCACTTCAATAAATCAACAATTGATCTTATATGATGTTTAATATGCATTATTTTGTGTGTGTGTGTGTGTGTGTTCACACACAAACACATATATATTTAACTTGAGTACATTTTTTTCTCCTGCTTTATTTCTAGAATAACACTGAAGAAGTCTGGTTGCCGCACTCCTTATATTGAACTCTCTGACATGGGACCATCATTTGAGTTTGTTCTCCGGCGCACAAAACTGGCAACAGATGCCTTATTTAAACGTGCTTGCAAGCATCCAAGGGCTGCAAAGGTTTGTCCTACTATTTGTCATCATCATCATCGTTATCATCTTCCTGCTGTCATCTGTGCCTGTCTCGGCATCGCTGACTTGTGGAGTTTTGTCAAGCAGTTGTCATCATAAGTAGAATGGATCTGTCTATTGGCCAAGTCCATCATGAAGGTTACCTTGCTGCTTTAATGGAGCCAGGATTGTTTAACAGTATTCCTCTGTGTGGTGGTCATAGCAAAAATGGTTGTGTAGTAGAGACTTTCTTCTTTGGCTAAGACCACATTGATTTTGTTTCAAATTCCACTTGGAAAGGATGATTGAGGATGGAGAGGAGTGTGCTGTCCTCCTGTTAGTTTGATGAAAGATCAATGAGAGTTTGTAAGAATAAACAGGTCTGTGCTCAGTAAGTGTCTGTAGGCTAGGGAACAACAGCTATGTAGTGGCTGCTTACTCTTGGTATGTGATGTTCATCATTGTCATCACCATTTAACATCCTCCGTCCATGTTAGCATGGGTTGGACGGTTTGACAGGAGCTGGTCAAGCAGAAGCCTGCACCATACTAGAGTGGGCTGAGTGCTTTTTACATGGCACTTTGAAATTTAGTTTCGACAATCTTCCTCTCTGGGGTCTCTGACATTTTTCTATCCTCTGTTTACCAGTTTGCTCTTATCTTTTTCCGTCTTTGATTTTTCTGTAAACTTGGACACTTTTTGTAACTTGTCTCTGTAATATCCCTTCATCAGTCACTCTTCTGGTAGTAATAATAATAATAAAAAAATCTGGGCATAGCAGGGTAGCTCTGCAAATTTAATATATATTAGAATCATTATGTAATATTGCTTTTTAATTCTTCCTTTTTCAGGTCCAGAAGAGGAAAAATATAGCACATGATGCCTTCCGCAATAAAACTGGCCGAATTCATATGGAAAGACAAGACTACAGCAAATTACAAACACGCAAAGTCAAAGCGTACAAAGCCAGGAAGATTGTTGAGAAGAAGAAAAAGAGAGTTTCAACTGAAAATTAAAAGTTCAAGAGAAAATCTTAATAAATTTTGTAAATATATTGTCACTTTCTTGGTTTCCGTTCTTTCAGACACAGTACATTTGAACACATAAATACAGACTGGCCCGAGGCTATAGTAGAAGACACTTGCCCAAAGTGCCACGTAGTGGGACTGAACCCAGAACCATGTGGTTAGTAAGCTAGCTACTTACCACACAGCCACTCCTGCGCCTATATATATATGATTGAGTGAATGATCAAAATACATTTAGTTGGAGTTACATGTTATTTAATAACACAAAATCATGTGGTTGTAAAGTAAATTTCTCACAACCTCAACTCTGAAAATAGAGATATGGTTTATGAGATATCATGTGAGATTTAGTGTAGCAGCTGTTGGTTTATCTCTTCTCCCATACAACCAATCATCTAATGGAGATAGGTGATTGATATTTTTAATTACTTGATACAAAAATGTGGCCCAATAAATCGCTATTGTTTACTTCTAGATCAGTCCTGATCAAATAGATTTATAATGGAAGGAATTCTGGCCGTAACTATCCTCTCCTTTTTTGTATTTCCGTGACTGACTTTGTTATCCAATCTATCCTGCTTTTATGCGTAACAGAAGCAATATTAGTTTAAAATAGCCATCTGTGTATTATATTTAATGCAGATACTTCACAGAAAGCTAAATAAACTGTTGTATTTATCTGGATTATAACACCTCTGTTGAATGTACTGTGTTAAATAACACATATATATTAGTAACACATGAAAATTGTCCAGCAGTGGTAGTAGTCAGAATGTTTGATGTGTGGGATGAATACTACAGTTAATTTGGCTTTTTCTGATGTATTTGCATTAAGTATGATACATAAGTGACGGTCTTATACTTTATTTAACCCTTTAACTGTGAAATTAAATTCCATCATTATTTCAGTAATTAAAATATAGAATTGGTATTTTTTGTTATTCATGTCTCAATAAACTTGACATATCTTATGTAAAATAATTCTGTTCATGACATTCCTCAACAAAAGATTGGTATATAAAACTACTTTCTGCAGTTGAAAGTAATGAAATTTTGAGTGAATCTGATTTCAGCAATAAAAGGGTTAAGATGAAGGTAGAAGTCATTTGAGGGAGGTTTGGTTGATATTTCTTGTAGGGAAATACATAGTTCCCATTGCCTGTACATGGTTACCTGACCTGTTAGAAATAACAACTGAATTGTCCACAAATCACAGTAAGGAAGGACACTGGATGTTGTATTCCTTGCTACATTTATGTCTCTTAAGAAAAAGTGGGAGAATGATCACTACTAGAAACCTGTGATCATAGGTATGTTGGATCAGTACTAGCCTGGGGTTAAACACCACCACTACTAACATCTTGAGTCAATAAAGGGCCATCTATGTGGTTACGTGACTTGCTAGAAATAACAACCAAGTCTCCAAGTTACATTCTACATCTTAAAGAGTATATATAATTTGGTCCGCAGTTTGTTGTACATTAAAAAAACTGATGGGTGGAATACTTTTGATCAGGACTGACCTAGGGCTAAACAAATATACCAACAGAAGAAATGAGAAAAATAATGTGAATAAAAACACTAAGATTTCAGAATTAGAAAATACAAATTTATTTTTCCATTTAAAATTATAAAATTAATGCAAAAGTTAAGCTTCAATAATTAAATTTTCTTTCCTTCAAGAATAGAATTTGACCAAAAATAGAAATATGTTTCTTTGTTCTTTTTTTAAAAAATTTTGTATGTGTGCACATACATGTCTTGTCAATTCTGAATAAAAGTTATTAAAACTTGGGCCAATCTATAATAAATGAAATTTAATACCTCCAAATGTGTCATAGGAACAATTAGCCTTAGAAAACATAACTGGTCCTATTAGCTCAGTAACAGAACTGGTAAGACCCCGTCCGAGTAACATTTGGTAATTAAGTAGTCAAACTGAAGCTGAATAGTCAACTTAAGGCACACCCAAGATGAGAATGGTATAATAGAAGGTATGCCTTATCTTCATGTGTCTGTGTATATACAATACACACACATACACAGATTATATCTACATACATCATCTTTATTTTAACATTCACTTTTCTTTGCTTAAATGGGTTGAACAGTGTTTTTTGAGTCAGATTTTCTTATGGCCAGGCGCTCTTCCTGTCACGAACCTTCACCTGTTTCCAAGGGAGGTAATATTTCCTCATGGCCAGACATGTTTTCACAAATTATCAGAAATGAATGACACTCGTTCACAACAATCACAAGATGTTAAAACAAGGAGACACACACACAAACATATATATATATGACAGGCTTTCTGTAAGTTCTCATGTACCAAATCTACTCAAGGCCTTGGTCAGCCTGGAGCTATAGTAGAAGACACTTTCCCAAGGTGTCCCACAGTAGGATTGAACATAAAACTATTTGGGTGGGAAGCAAACATCTTAACCATACAGATACGCTTGTGCCTGTGCTGTCCATCCATATATCAAGGTATTGACCAGACTTTGATTTTGTTCTACACTGCTAGTCACAATGTGCTTTGCATTGATGCAGCTTTTAAATGATTCCACCCCACTGGGTAGGGCAACATTCTGCCTGAGGAACACCATTCCATTGCAAGGTTGTCCAGTTACAGCTGAGTGGACTGAAGTATTGTGAAATGAAGTGTTTTGCTCAAGAACACAATGCATGCTGGTCTGAGAATCAAAACCACAATCTCACAGTTGTGAGTGTAACATTCTAACCGCTACACCATGTGTCATCAAACACACACACACACACATATATCATTCCGTATATCATACTTTAAGCAAATACACCGTGGAAAGCCTGCCAACTGCAGTTTCTGTCACAAGAAAGTAGCTCTTATAAACATAGTGTTAAAAAAATGCAGACAAAAATCATATATCTGCTTTAAGTATGACACACAGATTGCTATTTTTAAAGAATAAAGCTTCCATTGCTAAGAACAAATTTTTATTTAGCTGGCCGGCTAATTGTGACATCAGTGATTTTTCAGTCACAATTTTTCCATATTAGAAGGTTGGTAGTGGATACAAGGCTCAAAGCAGCAGAAATACATATTAAGCTATGCCACCATTGCTGCTGGACTATTTTCATCTGCTTCTGATATATTTTTGTGCTTTTTAACACTACACGTCTATAAGAGATGCTCTTTTGAGACAAACACCAGTTTAGCAGGCTTTCAATGTTATAACTACGTGTGATATACAGATTGCTATTTTAAACAAATACTGCTTCCATTAACCATAATAAATATGTGTGTGTGGAAACACGTGGCTTAGTGGTTAGGGTGTTGCACTCGTGATTGTAAGATTAAGGTTACAATTCCAGGACTGGGCAATGCATTGTGTGTTCTCGAGCAAAACACTTCATTTCTTGTTGCTCCAGACCACCAGAAGGGAATATATATGCCACAGAATCTGGGAAACTAGTTATATAAGCCTATATAGCAGGGGGAGGATCTTTCATCCTTATGTGTATACTTTAGCAATTATAACTGCAGGGTTCAGAAGTGCATGTGTACTGTGTGGTACCTTGAGCAAGTGTATCTACCACAAATCCAGAGTGACCAATACCTTGTGAGTGAAATTATTCAAATGGAAACAGTACAGAAACCTGCTATATATGTGTATGTGTGAATTTAGATCCATGAAGTTGCCACACACAATTCTGTTGATTAAAAATTGTGTCCAAAAGTAACATAACCACTTGTCAAATACAGATGAATGAAATAAGTATCAAAATAAAAAAAATATTCAGTACGATTGATTAAAATCATTAAAGGTGGTGCCCCAGCATGACCACACTTCAGTGACTTAAAATGAGCAAAAGCCTTTAAGTATATATGCAAAAGCAAAAAAAGAAAAGAGAGAAATATATATTTCTATATATATCTCTATTAAAATGTGTGCGCGTTAGATATACGTGTAGATTTTGTTGCGCTGAATTATTGGAAACCCTAAAATGGTCTGGTTATGTCATTAGTAAATGCAATGAAATTTGGGTAAAATGTTCACACTACATTAAAAACTCCTTTTTATAGTTTAAACCTGTTAGTTAAAATGCCTTGACTATCAGACTATTGGGGTACCCAAAGGCTGCATAAGCATCTGTGTGTTTTGCTTATGTTTTCATTAAATTCTTTGGAGTATTTGTGTAGATATGGAGTGTGTGCAGCAGTACTATATATGTGGAGACTTATATTGGGTGGAAAAAGGGATCAATAAGGTGGATGACCACCATGTTAGGGTGCTTTCGTGTATGTTTGGGTCAAACCCATTGGTGGATTCCCAGATGAATTTGGGGAATTGGTGACTATAGTCACAATGGGGCATGTAGGTATGCTAGAATGTACTTCCTTTCATGTGGGCATGGATTAAAAATTTCATATCTGCTATTCAAATAGATGCCTGAGTGCTGAGAGTTCTTTAATACAGCTCTTTTCTCAGTTAGACATAATCTGCACTTCCTGCTCCTATTGAAGTAAACTCTCCACTTTATGTTGTATTCTATGGCACTCTCCTTCAACTTGCACATGTACTTGCCCAGGGTTGTGATGCTTTGTCTCTCCAGGATGTTGAAATAGGACTTGTGGTTGTTGTATCAGGTTCTGAAAGGCTCTTCAGTTACACCCACATACTTTAGCACATTTGGCTCCCCATTTAGTCCAATTGCTGTTACCTCTGCCATAATGGTTTCTATATTACAGTGGACATGTGGTACTCCTACATGAGCATCCTGTCTCTGTCTCAGGTGTGGGCCTACCAACTAATATCTTTTTTACATTAGGTGCACAACCAAAAGAAGCCCTCAGGGTGTGCCTATTTAATATTTCACTGAACCTATTTGTATCAGGGAAGTGTTTGTCTGCTAAGCTAAGGAAATTCTTACCCATGTGAGTTTTAATGCTTCTCACCTCAAACAACAGAGAGCAGTCACCATATTTTCTTCTATAACTGCCATCTCTGAAGAGTGTAGGGTTAAATAATTGAGCTGTTATCTAACACCCCATCGAACCCCAATGTGAAACAAATTAGTTAGATTGTCTGTAATGGATATATAATACTGTACATGTCAATTAATACATATACATACATACATACATATATATATGTGTGTGTGTGTGTGTTATATATACATACAAATATCCATTTGTCTTTGTATAAATGCGTAGACAGACAGACAGATAGATAGATAGATAAAGAGAGAGAGAGAAAAGAGAAACAGATAGATGCAAAAGAGAGATAGAAAGAGAGAGCAAGTTTATTCATCAAGGTTTGTAATTTTAAACACCCACGCCCAGTCACAGGGTAAGCGTGATGCAGGGATGTTTGGGAGGATAATTTTAAGCCCAATTGAAGGAAAGTAAATGTATCCAATTGGTTTTGGATAACCAAGCATGTAGACATCTGTTCTTGACGTTATTTTTACAGCTCCAAGGATGATAATATTAGTAGTTGGCCAAAACAACATAGTAGCATACACAACTTTTGTGTTGTTTTCCATTTTACTGGTATACCTGGAGGAGAGAGAAATAGCAAAACAAGAAAAACAGATAATGGCATAGAGTGATCATGTATTCATACACACACACACACACACAAACACACACACATAGAGTGGCTGTGTAGTAAGTAACTTGCTTACCAACTACATGGTTCCGGGTTCAGTCCCACTGCTTGGCACCTTGGGCAAGTGTCTTCTACTATAGCCTCGGGCCGACCAAAGCCTTGTGAGTGGATTTGGTAGTCGGAAACTGAAAGAAGCCCGTCGTATCATCATCATCGTTTAACGTCCGCTTTCCTTGCTAGCATGGGTTGGACGATTTGACTGAGGACTGGTGAAACCAGATGGCTACACCAGGCTCCAATCTGATTTGGCAGAGTTTCTACAGCTGGATGCCCTTCCTAACGCCAACCACTCAGAGAGTGTAGTGGGTGCTT
>NC_069002.1:13104592-13108075 GCF_001194135.2 Octopus bimaculoides | reverse complement strand
GCGCAATGGCCCAGTGGTTAGGGCAGCGGACTCGCAATCATAGGATAGCGGTTTCGATTCCCAGACCGGGCGTTGTGAGTGCTTATTGAGCAGAAACACATAAAGCTCCACGAGGCTCCGGCAGGGGATGGTAGCGAACCCTGCTGTACTCTTCCACCACAACTTTCTCTCACTCTTACTTCTTGTTTCTGTTGTGCCTGTAATTCAAAGGGTCAGCCTTGTCACACTGTGTCACGCTGAATATCTCCGAGAACTACGTTAAGGGTACACGTGTCTGTGGAGTGCTCAGCCACTTGCACGTTAATTTCACGAGCAGGCTGTTCCATTGATCGGATCAACTGGAACCCTCGATGTCGTAAGCGACGGACTGCCAACAACATATATGTATATGCCCTCCACACCGTTGAATTATTCTACTGTCTTATAAAGTATGAATGGCACATTGCTACATGTTTTGCAAGGTACACTATGTCAGCTAAATGATGGCTGACCTGGGCTAAACAACAAAAACAACAACTTCAGACAAATGAATATAATGAAAGGAAGTATTCTTACCAAACTTTCTTTGTATATGTGTCGTTCTGGTGGGTCCAAGGTTTGCTGGCATAGATGGCCTCTCCATTGACTTTGAGCCATTGACCAACTTGGATCAATCGTTCTTCAAAAATTGGAGCAATACGTCCATCGTGGGTGGGTCCAACGTTCATTAGAAGATTTCCTCCACAGCTAAGAATCAATTAGTTGATACAATCAATCGACAACAACAGCATTAGCAAGCAAAGTCACAGTAATTATCATTATCATTATTATTATTATTATTGCCTTTGCACAGCTTCTAACACTGGAGATGTACTACAGTGTCAGCTGTTCACTACCAGCGAACTAAGGTAACACCTCTTATTTTTCGAGCGGTTTTCTGCAAGTGCTCCACCCTTATTGCAGCCCCTATTTGTTCTATGTACTTCTCGAGATTTTTGCCCACTGTTCCCAGGGCTCTATTATTATTATTATTATTATTATGGCTAATCACCACAAGCCACCACCCCAGCCAAATCGTTGGAGAAGAGAACATGGATCCAGCTTGAAAAATCAGGCAACATGACCGAACAGTCTACGTTGACATTCTTGAATCATACAAGATGGACTCAGCTGTTTATCAAAAAGCAAAGTCTCATAGTCACCAACATAATACAAGATCACAGTGACTGGACATAAAAACACATAACTTCTACAACTGCTTGACCAATCTCCCCAATTAAGCAACCTAGCCATGGCCTCATTTAATATAAAAGCATTCATGTCCACAACTATTTGACCTACCCTACCCTATCAATACATCTACCCCTATCCTTGATCTCTTCAAACAAGAACATAGAACTTCAAACAACAATTTTGTTTTCTAACATAAACACATGGCTTTTAATAACGATGGTAGGAATAGCTGATTAAATCAGCCCCAGTACTTAACTGGTACTTTAATTCCATTAATTCCTGAAAAGGATGTAAAATAAATTGTATTAGGGTCCATAACTAAATAATGTAAGGCATTCTGATTGATTCCCCAACAATTCTTTTAATCCACAAAAATAACAAAAATGAAAATACAAGATACCAAACAAAATGAGTACCAACCTGACAGTCTCAACCAGCAGAGATATCAGCCCTTCGATGGTATAAAAGTCGGCATAGTGAGCATTGCGTCGGAAAACCCAGGCATCTTTATCAATAGTCATGGCATTCTCCCATTTGTGAGTTATCAGTTTACCTGGATGAATGACATTTAGAAGAAGAAGAAGGTTTACTAATGATTATCTCCAGATCTATGTAAATTAATGTATCTTCTCTTTTTTGTGATGATACATTGGGGTTTAAAGTAGACTTGGTCAAGGAACTGGGCTGAGGCATCTTCCATTGGCTCACCACTGGTAGGGTAGTGTTAGTAGGGTATATGTAGGTGTGGTGTCAGCATTTATATATATGGCATGAAATAATAAATGGAGGATAATAAAATTATTTAAACTTTTATTTAACTCAGAAATCTTATTTTAAGCTTTAAGTAGAAAAGATGAAGTTAACAGACAGAATAATGTATTTTCTCTTCAATTTTGAAGAAGATTAAGTTAAGCCAAGCTCATGTCACAGTTTACCTCTTCAACTTTGAAGATCAAATTTTGTCAGCTTATTATCGTCAACAATAAAGGTTGACTTAATTAGAGTTCATGTTAGTTTATTTCTTCAATTTTGGTGCTGAAAGCAAGTTCATGTCAAATAGATCAATTCAAACTGAATGCATGTAACAGTTTATTTCATCAACTTTGAACAGATAACAGATATGCAGTGATCCTGTTATACATGGCCTCAAATCTACTTGATTCAAATCAAGCAGAGTTGAGACTGGTTTAACAGGATTACACACATCAGTTGTTAGTTAATAACATCTGAAGTTGTGTCACAATTACTACAGCTGTAGTAATTTCCAACAGGCTGTTATCATATATAGAAAAAAATTGGTCTCACCTGCCTAAATGTCACACAAAATGCTGTTATATATCTACCTTAGGAACCTGTGATGTTGCTTAACTGGTACTATCATTTTGTACTCACCAGGGTTATATCTATCTTTGCAAGTGTAAAAGTCTCCATGGTGACAAGAAATTCCAGCTCCCCATCGGTCATTAACCACAACAGTGTCTTTCACTGGACTGGAAGAGAAAGACAGAGAAATGGAGGAAAATTTAAGATCATTAAAGATATTTTAGGTATTGAACGATCACAATGTAAAAGATGTACCTGAAAGACAGACAGACAGAGGGGGAGTGAAATGGTTGAATTAAGATGGAAGCAGGGGTGGTGTTGAAATTAAGAAAGAAAGAAACATGAGAGTGAATTAGAGAGGGTGGGGTGACTCGAGAGAAACAGGGGTGAGCTAGAGAGTAAAGGAAGATACAATAAAGAGGAGAGAATTAAAAAGGAATTTCAGAGTCAATGATTGAGGTAAGAATTTGGTTAAAAATGTTTAATTTGAAATATGTGCAGAAGTCATTTTCACTTTCAGGACAAAAATGTTATACCAATGCTGCCATGGAAATAAGAGAAAATTTTCCTGAAATTCCTATGAAACATAGAATTTTCCACATATTGTCCACACTGTATATTGTTTATCTATCACACCAAAAACAATTAGTTTACTTAATCAACCCATTTTTTTTTTCAGATCCAGATGTCTATGTTTAAATTTACTCTCATCACAAGAGCTAATCGTACAGATAACACTCTACTCACCACAAACAAACAAACATTAACTGCTACAATTCAACAACTTCATATAATTAATCGCCAAGTTGGCCCATACAACTATGGTCTTTTTACCTTTGCATACATTTTTTAATAATAATAATAATAGTAATAATAATAATATATATATATATATATATATATATATATATAAAATATATATAGTTTTAGGGAAAATAACCAATTTTC
>NC_069002.1:13102963-13104276 GCF_001194135.2 Octopus bimaculoides | reverse complement strand
TATATAGTGGCTGTATAGTAAGTAGCTTACTTACCAACCATATGCTCTTGGGTTTAGTCCCACTGTGTGGCACCTTGGGCAAGTGTCTTCTACTATAGCTTCGGGCTGACCAAAGCCTTGTGAGTGGATTTGGTAGACGGAAACTGGAAGAAGCCCGTCGTATATGTATTTACATATATATATGTGTGTGTGTGTGTGTATGTGTATGTTTGTGTGTCTGTGTTTGTCCCCCCAACATTGATTGACAACCGATGCTGGTATGTTAACGTCCCCATAACTTCGGCAAAAAAGACCGATAGAATAAGTACTAGGCTTAAAAAGATTTGCTTGACTTCAGGCGGTGCTCCAGCATGGCCGCAGTCAAATGACTGAAACAAGTAAAAGAATAAAAGAGTATATATACATACCCAGGCCTATTCCTCACTTTTTTGTTTTTAGGAGGGGTAACCAAAACAAGACATATCAGGTATTCCATTCATTTCCCAGCTCAAAGGGGCCAGTCCTGTTCTATGCTCTAGCCAAGGCGCAGAATGCAACCCCCAATATCAGCAGTGGGACCCGATAACATATGCTGGTTTACTGCCACCACATCATGCTGGTTTCATACCCCTTTGAGCAACATCAAAATTCACTCGTCCTTCCACAAATACTCTCCAAGCTTTCCTATCATTTATAAACTCTCAAAGACCATCAATTTCAGGTAAGTGTGTAAGTTGATTAAATTGATTCCAGTATTCAATCCCAAAAGATGAAAGGCAAAGTTGACCTCAGTAGAATCTAAACACAAAACATAAGGACAGATGAAATGCCTGGCATGCTACCAGTTCTGCAAGCCTGCTACCTTAGTTATTATTATTATTATTATTATTATTATTAATAATAATAATAATAATAATAATAATAATAATAATAATAATAATAATAATAATAATAATAATAATAATCACTACCATTTGAGCATGATCGTTACCAGCGTCGCCTTACTGGCACTTGTGCTGGTGGCACGTGAAAAAACATTCAAGTGAGGTAGTTGCCAGTGCCGCTGGACTGGCTCCTGTGTGGGTGGCACATAAAATACACCATCTTGAGCGTGGCCGTTGCCAGTACAGCCTGACTGGCCCTCATGCCGGTGGCACGTAAAAGCATCCACTACACTCTCGGAGTGGTTGGCACTAGGAAGGGTATCCAGCTGTAGAAACTCTGCCAGAGCAGATTGGAGCCTGGTGCAGCCATCTGGTTCGCCAGTCCTCAGTCAAATCGTCCAACCCATGCTAGCATGGAAAGCAGACATTAAACGATGATGATGATCATCA
>NC_069002.1:13100848-13102953 GCF_001194135.2 Octopus bimaculoides | reverse complement strand
TCCTGTGTGGGTGGCACATAAAATACACCATCTTGAGCGTGGCCGTTGCCAGTACAGCCTGACTGGCCCTCATGCCGGTGGCACGTAAAAGCATCCACTACACTCTCGGAGTGGTTGGCACTAGGAAGGGTATCCAGCTGTAGAAACTCTGCCAGAGCAGATTGGAGCCTGGTGCAGCCATCTGGTTCGCCAGTCCTCAGTCAAATCGTCCAACCCATGCTAGCATGGAAAGCAGACATTAAACGATGATGATGATCATCATCATCATCATCGTTTAACGTCTGTCTTCCATGCTAGCATGGGTTGGATGGTTTGACAGGAGCTGGCTAGGCAGAAGACTGCACCAGGCTTAAGTGTCTGTTTTGGCAGGGTTTTTATGGCTGAATACCCTTCCTAACACCAGCCACCCCACAAAGTGGATTGAGTGCTTTTTACATGGCATCAGCACAAGCAAGGTCAGTTTTGGCATGGTTCTTACAACTGGATGACCTCCCAAACATCAACCACTTTACAGTGTGGCTTGGGTGCTTTGTATGTGACACCAGCACTGATAGGGTCACCAAGTGACTTGCAAGATGAAGATCCTTTGAGAGGGGAGGGGTTATTGGAAGAGGTGATCTTGTGCCAGATGACGAAAGGTTAGAGCGTGACAGAGAGACAGAAACAGGTGTCTTACTATAGAGGAGAGACATGATTACCCACTCAGAAAGAGAAAGAGAGAGAGAGAGTGATCAAGACTGAGGCCAGAAACAGATGTGTTGCTGAAGAGGAGATATGTGGTTAAACAGTCAGAGGGAAAGAGAGAGAAGGAGAGAGGTGTGGCGAAATCTTGACATCTAAGATTACTTGTTGGAGCCTGATGTTAGGAATTCTTCTTTTCCAAAAGTCTAATCTGTTGTGTGTACATGAATAATAATAATAATAATAATAATAATAATAATAATAATAATGATGATGATGATGATAATAATAATAATGATAATAATAATAATAATAATAATAATAATAATAATAATAATAATAATAATAATAATAATGATGATGATAATAATAATAATAATGGTGATGATAAAAACCTGTCATTATAGAGCCATGCAATAAACTCTGTCGAATTCCAGTATTTATCTGTTGCTTCCCAATCACCATCTGACCAAATTACATCAGGTTTGTAATTCATAACCAGTTCATACAACTCAGGCATAGTTTTCTCCTAAGGACATATTGAAATACATAGTTATTTAGGAAAGAAACACTGAGGACAGACGGACGGATAGATGGACACACACACACACACAAAGATAAAGAATCAAATGAAAAAGTTATTTTTTTAATGCTATTCAGATTGTCTTTTACGAGAGTGATGCACAATATTTTCCAGATGTTCCACAAAATTATTGAAGAGAACTTCAAAGAATACCAAATATAAATTAACTTTTAACTGCATTAAGCTACACAATATGGTAGGATATACGACTTGCTGTGAACCACCATAACTTTGGTGTGGATCACTGGCGGTCTAGGCGAATAAATATAGAGAATTTCCTAGTTACTGAATATAAATAGAGACACCAACACAAGGAATACTTGTGGAATATTCTTATCAAAAATTTCTACCAAGTACATACATGGTCTGATTAATAAGTATCTATACATGGTCTGATTAATAAGTATCTGGACTGTTGCTATAGTAACAAAGCTAAAGCACAGAGAGTGAAGCTGCTTGGCACAGATTGACCTTGAACTCTGCTGTGCATGTGCACTAAGTTTTAACATTCTAGCTCACTTCCACCGTTTACAGCAGTGCTTGGAAGGAAGGTGTGTAGCATGTGATCATCACATTGACCGTGAGAGAGAAAGTTGAGCAGAGAATCTGCATCAAATTTTGCCAAAGGCATGGCAAAACCGGCTGAGAGGTCTATGCAAAGTTTTTAAGTTTTCATTGTTCTTAATACAATCAAGAAATTTTGTGCAACTGAAACCTGAGTGTCTTTTTGGCCAGCACATAGAGTGCACATAAATTTTGAAACATATGTAGGAATTAAAGGAACTTATTGATTATACGCGTTTTGCTCCATTTATTATTATTCTTCATATATATATATATA
>NC_069002.1:13091784-13100462 GCF_001194135.2 Octopus bimaculoides | reverse complement strand
TGAGGCTCCGGCAGGGGGTGGGTGGCGACCCCTGTTGTACTCTTTCGCCCCAACTTTCTCTCACTCTTTCTTCCTGTTTCTTGAGTAACGCTGTGATGGACTGGAATCCTGTCCAGCTGGGGGGAACACATATGCCATAGAAACCGGGAAACCGGGCTCATGAGCCTGGCTAGGCTTTAAAAGGGTGCATAAATAATATATATATATATATATACACACAGCCAATGAGTACAGTGGTCACTAAAGTGACAGGGGGTGCTAATAAGAACTAGCATTGCTAGAAATAAGAGTCAAAACAACTCTTAGCCACGTGAGAGCACTTTTCTAAAAGCTGACAAGGGAGACAGACTCCCTCCCTACGACAAGTGAGATGGAGTCATATCAGCGCTGATTTCAGATTTAATCCATCTTCATCAGTGACCAAATACTCCGTTGCCGAGGGTTAAATTATATATATTAAGTGTATGATTAATTTATGGAATGAAGTTCGACAAATCCAATCATATTTGTCAAAAATGGAGGAGATAAGATGTTAAAAAGTTGTATGAAGTTTATTCATGCATACAATTGTTTCGAACATAGATATAAATTCATATTTGAATTTGAAAATTATCAAAGTACTCATCAGTGCAGAGAGAAAATAATGATAGGAACTTAAAAAAAAGAACAGAGAAGTTGGATCTATGAGTTTCATGTTTATCTGTTCCTATCTGTATGCGATAGTGATGGGAGTCATGTCAAAAGACACACAGATTAAAAGAGAGGCAGACTAACAGACAGATAGACAGACAAAGATAAGCAGGAATTGGTCTGAACTTACCCTAACAAACCTTTGGGTTGTAAAATTGTTGGCTTTGTCTTGTAGATAAATGGGGTGGAACCATTCAAAGAGAGAATGGTACAGACCAAAATGGATCGGAGTCTTCTTGATGGCAGCTGCAAGTTCACCTGAAGGATGAGGGAGAGAAAAAGAAGTCACCTGTAATTGTTTTGTTAGGTATTGGTGGTGGTTGTATTGGTGGGGTGTAAGGAGTGATAGGAATAAATATACTGATGTGAGAGTGAAGAATATGCCAATGGAGGAGGAGGAGGATAACAGTGGTGGTAGTGTTGAAGATTTTCAGGAAAATATAAACTAACCAACAAGGTCTCGTTTTGGCCCCACAGCTTTTGAGTTCCAATTCCAAGAGTATTTAGATGGCCAGTTGGTGTACCCTTCATGGTGTTTGCTTGTTAGAACAATGTACCTAACAAAAGAATTTAGAAAGCAATAAATTAACCCTTAAACAGCAGGAAAGGGTTGTATGAAAGTGTGTGCCAAACGAGCAAAAAACAAAAATAATCTCTTTTTTTCTTAACAGTAATTTTTATATTCATTTTCACTTGAAATAAGTACAAAAAAAAAACTATAATTGTTAGTCTTTTGCACAATAAAATTTACAATCTCATTACAAATCTTATTAAATACAATCTTATTAAAAACTGCCATAAAATACTGACTTTCCTTTGATAATGGCCGAATCCATGTAAAATTTTTGAAACATCAATTGATGATGTCCACTGTTCTTTAATGAAAGATCAATTGATGATGTCAGCTATTTAAGAGTTAATCAATTAATTAACCTTGCATGTGTAAACGAAGCAGGGTTATTGTAGTCAGTTGTTTTAGTCTGTTTGTCTGTGTGTTTACTAAATTAATGGAAAACGGCTGAATGCATTTTCACCAAATTTGGCAAAAATACTCACTGGGTGAGTGGCTTGAAGTCATCAAATTTTGGTTTGATTATCTTCAAAACTAGCAGACAGGTGAAACAAAATGTTTTTTTTCTTTATTACATATGCATAAACAATAAGCAGGGGAAATACCTCTTGATGGCATTTTCTTGAAATATGAATTCATCTGAGAATATATTTATTAAATTAAATCTTATTTTAACCTTGTGTACATGCAGGGGATGCATTGCCCCCACCACCACCCTCCGATGCCTTTTGTTTTTCATTTATCTTTTTTCATTGTTTCAGCCACTAACTGAACTATGACCATGCTGGGAGCATTGCCTTGAAGGGTTTGTTCAACCCCAGTACCCATTTTTCTTTTTTCAGTCAGGTACTTATTTTTTCAGTCGTTTTTGCCAAACTGTTAAGTTACTATCATGTAAGGGACACTTTTTCATTTCCAGTTTTCCCTAAAAACATATCTGGTTGTGGGGAAATATTATCTTGCTTGGAAACAGTTGAAGATTAGTGACAGGAAGGGCATCCAGTCATAGAAAATCTGTCTTAATGAATTCCATCTGACTCATGCCGAGCGTGATCATTGCTAGACAGAACATGGCTCAAATTAGTATTTACTTTGAATATATTTTGATTGGCTGGGGAGAATTGCATGATTAGGTTTATAAATTTTTGTGAGCTCCTCCTATACATCCCATCCCATCTTTAATGTCATATGACAATATGTTTGTTCTGTAAGTTAAATTTGTCATAGTTGAGTGATAAAGGATGATGACATGTGATTCAGACATTGAGATCATGTGATTATTGAAATATTATCGTATTAATTTTATAAATTGAGTATTGGGGTTTGTGGTTGTTGATTTTTCTACAAGTTGTAACTCAGGATATATATATTAATTTCTTTTTGTGTGTTTTGTATGATATATAAATATTATTTAAATATAAAAAATAATAAGTTCTTAATGGTATATAGATTTAAATTATATTTGAGTATAAAATATATTGTTTAATCTTATTGTTTTTGATAATAGTTAATAATATTAATTTGTGTATAGTGTTGTTTATAAGTTAAATTAAATTGATTATAAGTATGTATTTCTTTAGAATATTAGATAATAATAGGGTACTACTAAAGCAGCGCGGACGCATGACTGCGCAATCGGGTCCGCGCTGCTTTAGTAGTACCTAATAATAGTTCTACATGACACATTCTACAAGTATCCGAAGTTTCAAAGTGTTTAGTTAAAAAAAAAATTAATTAAAAAGTCTGTACGTCAAATTGAATAGATCCGAAATAACAATTGAATGTAACTCAAACCAACATTTATAGGCTTTGAATAATAATAATAAAAACTATGGCTACAATGTCCTTCCTGGTAATTGAAAAAATGAGGCCATGACTTGGACAAATGTCACACTCGTGTTGGATCAGGGGAACAACATCATTTAACAAGAGAAACAAAAATAAACAACAACCTGGCACCGGATTTAGTAAATATTTCTGCCCACTGGTTTGGGTCGTAAAACTCTGTGGTGAACATCGGAGCAAAATCCTGGTAGGTGAAACCTGGCCTGTAATTGTCCTTCATAAATTTCACATAGGCAGGACTCTGTTCCGCTACAAGGTACCACCAGAACCAAGCAGAGCGAAAGCTGGGCACAGAAAACACACCCCAATGTAGGAAGATGCCGATTTTGGCCTCGTCATACCATTTTGGTATGGGACGTGTGTCAAGAGATTGCCAATCGGGTGTGTATGGACCACTAGAGTCGCTGGTCCGAAATGCTGCAACGTCCCAGGATAAACTTGTTAGAGACAATATAAGAACTAAGAATAATATCGATGACGGCCTCCAAACAGACACATTTAACTCCGAAGCCATCTTTGTCGTGGCTTGCATTCAAAACCTAGGTTTATATTTCCGCGTGAGTGATTATTAAACTATAAAAGAAAGAAAAACAAACGTTTGACTACTGCTGCTGTTGATACAGCTGCTAATGTTCTCAACGTCTGGTATTGTTTACAACTGCTAATGTTCTCAACGTGTGCTGTTGCCACTACTACTATGTATTTAGCCAGTGCGTGGCTGGTACTTCCTTTTTACGACTCTCCCACCCGCACGATTTTCACTAGGGTGTTAGGGTCAGGGTTAGGGTTAGTTTTAGGGTTTAGGGTCAGGGTTTGGGTTTAGGGTTATGGTTAGGGACGGAATTCCCTAACCCTAACCCCTAACCTAACCCTAAACCCTAACCTAACCCTAAAACCCTAACCCTAACCCCAACACCCTAGTGAAAATCGTGCGGGTGTTAATCTGAAAATTTACCGAGCCAACACTCTTTCATAACTTTTGATTTTTCTTTTAAATCTTTAACATTTATAAAAAATATTTTAGAGATATTTCATTCATTTTTCCTGTTTCCCTTCTTACAGTTTATTATTAAGGCTTTTTAAATTAATAAATTAAGTACCAATTGGGCACTAGGTCGATGTAATGGACTAACCCCTTCCCCAAAATTTTAGGCCTAGTAGAGAAGATTATAAGTTTTCGACTTCGTTGTGTAAGCTGATCTCCATGACAACATGACTACATCGGCAAGGGGACTTTTCGATTGGCTAAATATAATTTAAACACTTGAAACTTCTTTATTATTAATTTCTAAAAAGAGAAAAAAGAAAAAAAAAAACTGAATGCGATTTTCGTCATCAGTATACAAGGATTTTTGAGATGAGATAGTGAAAGAAGAGAAGAAAGAAAAGAATGAAAGAAAGAGAAAGACAAAAAGGAAATGAAGAGTCAGAAAAGAAAAGGGAAGAAAGAAGGGAGAAAAAGAAAGGCAGGAAAGCAGAAAAGAGAAGGAATGAAAAATAGAAAGAAAGGAAAAAAAAAGAAAGAAGGAAAGAGAACGAAAGAAATAAGGAAAAACCAAAGAGAAAGGAAGAAGGAAGGAGACCGAAAAAAAAAAAGAGAGAAAGAAAAACAAAGAAGCCGAAAGGAACTGACGTGTGCAGTTGTATGTTCGAGTGGTTGTGTGTCATGTGACTTTGAGAAAGCGCGCCAAACTTCAATTAATCTGGGTTTGTCACTTCGGTTAATGAGGTAACGTCACAGTAATGACCGATCTTGGACTATCTTTGGATTTCAGTCGTGATGAGGAAGATGTCGAACCTATGACGGCTAATGAAGTCCTCTCGAAACTCGAAGAGGTTTGTTTTTAATAATTAATAACTGGTTATTTATTAGTATGATTACAGTTTAGTGCCCAACTCTCCCACCGATTTTGCTTTTTTATAACTTTGTTAGTAATGCATGGTTTTTAAGGAAATTTTGAAGAGATATTTTATACGAATGCTTAGATGACGATTCTGCCGAGGTAATTAAAAAATATTTGTGCGGAACATGAAATAGTCTTTAGTAGCCTGCTTCCCAACCACCTGGTTACAGATTCAGTCCCACTGCCTGGCACCTATATACTATCTACTATAAGCCTTGGGTCGACCAAAGCGTTTTGAGTGGATTTGGTAGACGGAAATTAATAGAAGCCCGTCGATTATATATGTGTATATGTTTGTCCCCTATCACCGCTTGACAACCGGTGTTGGTGTGTTTACGTCCCAGCTGAATTACAGCGATGTAAACATGCATATGCCCACGGGCATATAATATAATGGATAAGAGTGTGGGCTACTAACCCTTGGATTCTAATAAATAAATAGTATCAACAGAAAAAATAACATCAGCGACATACCTTAGAAATGAGAACAATGTACCCCATTAGTCAAATAAAGGGTTGGATTTGAAATTCCACCAGAACACCTGATGAAGGCTGGAGAGTACATCAGCCAAAATGTGATAACAACAAACAGACAGTATACCAGTTCTGGTTGTCAAGCAGTGGTGGGGCAAACACACACACACATATCAGTAAAGTAGCTAGTTAGAAAATCTCTGTTAGAGATAAAAATAGTAACTACACAGAGAAGTAATATTTGTTGCTACTTCAACATGGCTGTTCCATATGAACCAACATTTTTAACCCCAAGAGGAAGCTTCCTCTAGCTGGTTATCAATGCAATCTGTACTTGATATATATATATATTGCAAGCAGGGAGTGGACCCCTACCATCTTCTAACAACTTGACAGGACCAGTTGACCATCTGGTTTTGAGCTACTTTTGTTCATCCTCAGTGCTGGACACCTGTCTGCTAGAGATAATAGTTTACTGCAGCTCACAATATATAGAAAAATAGGTACCAATGAGTTACTGGTCTTGCAATAAGCTAAGTAGCTAGTTAGCACATCTCTATAAGAGATAAAAGTAGTAATTATACTGAGAAGTAATGTTTGTCACCACTTCAACATGGCTGTTCCATATGAACCGACTTGTTTCGGTTTCCATCTACTGAATCTACTCACAAGGCTTTGGTTGGCCTGAGGCTATATCAAAAGACACTTGCCCAAAGTGCCAAGCAGTGGGACTGAATCTGGAGTCATGTGGTTGGGAAGCAAACTTCTTACCACACAGCCACACCTCTGCCTATAATCCTTGGTATGTTATGTTTCAAAATAAGTAGACAATCACAACTGGAACATCACTGCAAACTTAGAGGCTAAATATTTCAGATAGATTAACTGAGACTATGTATTACAAGAAGCATTCCATCCAAAAGGTTTCAACAGGGTTTTCTGCACACCCACTTTCACATAAAAATCAGGTTGCACCAAAGCTTGTCTCTAATGATAAAAACTGAGAGTCAGCCAAAGAAGTTTTTTCAACATGGAATTAACTCACTCAAAGCTTCGTGTTTATGGTTCAGTCCTTCTCAGAAATTTTTATCTCAAATCAATTCAAGTTTTAATTATTTTGTCACTCAACTCAATTGACAACATTAAATTTGTCATTGGACAGTCACCTTCTCTGAGATGTTTTGTCATTGCTTATTTGGCATTAGGCATTTTAATGTTTCTCTCTAAAGCACTCAATACACTCTATAAAGTGGTTGGCATTAGGAAGGGTATCCAGTCATAGAAAATATGCCAAAGCTGACTTCAGAGTTTGGCACAGTCCTCTGACAAATTGTCCAACCCATGCCAGCATGGAAAATGGATGTTAGATGATGAGGGTGATGATGATCATGATCATGAAATTACAAATAATTAAGCATAGAGGTGCAGCCATGGCTGCATGGTTAAGAAGTTCACTTTGCAGCCACATGTAAAGACAGACAATATGCCACTAAGCATTTTGGGCTAACAGTTCTGCCTTTGGTCATAAATGACTGTAGGATTGTACCAAGAAAGTTCCCCTCTGAGGCACAAGTCTGGGCAAAATCGTTTACAGAAGACCAGCAATCACCCATGCATTCCAGCCTCCCCACTCCATGCCACCGATGTTATCCTAGGCAAAGGCAAAATCCGATACAGCTTGGCACCAGTGATGTTGCAACTCATTTCTACAGCTGAGTGAACTGGTGCAACGTGAAAATAAAGTGTCTTCCTCAAGAACACAACACACAGCATGGTCCAAGAATTGAACTCACTACCTCATTACCACAAAGTGTTTGTCATCATCATCATCATCCTGTTCTTCATAATTTTCTTTTTGTTTTTCAACCCTCTAGGCATGGCTAAACGAGAAGTTCTCTCCTGTTTTACTTGAATCCAAAACAGAAATTGTTGAATGCTTGCTTGAGCAGATTGGTGTCATGGAAGAGAATATCCGCAAGGCCAAAAAAGGAGATTTTAAGGTCAACGTCCACAGAATGGAGGTAAGTTTCAGGGATGATGTTGGGGGAACCATTTTTTAAAACTAACAATGAAATATGCACCTGTTATACTTTTTCAGCAATTCACAAGTCACTCCAGCTTTTGACCCTTCAATCATTAGTAGAGTCATATCTTCTTTCTGTTGTCCAGTGTGTTCTTCTTTGCTCAAGATTATACAGTGGCTTGAGGGAGCTTAGGTAGCTATTTCTGGGAGGTTTCACTAACATGTAAGGTACAAGAATACAAAGGAAAATAGATAAAAACAGCATGAATATCTTTATTAAGCCTTAAGGAACAACTTTTGCTTTGTGGTCAAGTTCACCATGTCTGCTATATTTAAATCTGAAGAATGTAGATGTAGATCTGAAAACAGAATGTGTATATGTGTCCTATAACTTTATGGTTTGACAGAGATAAAAAAATACCATATTTGACTGCATAAAAGATGCAGGGGTATATTAGATGCACCGTAATTTCTGCAGTGTATACTCAGATAAAGAAAAAAAAAATTTTGGTGCCATCAACCCTTTAGCATTCAAATTTTTCTGTCAAATGTAATGCTTATTTATTCATATTGATTTGAATTAGCCATGCATTACGTTGTAGCTTTGAGATTTCAATGATGTAATTGTTTATTTTTAGACTAATATTGTAGAACTGTGAGAGGCCGGATCTGACCAGTTTGAAGATAAAACAGGGCTGAATATTTTGGCTGGTTTAAATGCTAAAGGGTTAAATCATGTAATATAGACCTAACTTTACATATAGGACAGGGGATGGGGGTATTTTTTAATTATATTTTTTAGACGGTTTTTTGTGGTGGGGGGGAAAGTGCATCTTTTATACCATCAAGTGCAAGAAATTAGTGTTGACGTCGAAATGAGTGATTGAAACACTCGAAGATAGTGTCCCAGGAAGGCCATAATTCCAGTGACTGAAACCTGTCAGTAAAAAAGAAAAGAATTTATAGCTGGATTTTTGTCTCTTAAGTGTTGCATGCTAATTTTTTTTTTCTGTCTAATGAAGTTGGATCATAGAATTATCTTCATAATTCTTTTTTTTTTAAGATACTGATAGTTTTATTTAGTAACATATTTTTACTGGGGAAAAATAAATGAAATAAGAAAAACGAATGTAAAAGGGTGGCATTCTGGTTTAAGCAGCCCATGTAATCC
>NC_069002.1:13090610-13091478 GCF_001194135.2 Octopus bimaculoides | reverse complement strand
TCTTAAAATTTCCACTCTTTTTTGAATTTAAAAAAAAAATACCAACAGTCCGAATTTATTGCTTAAATCTCACAATGTCAATGATAAAGCAACAAGGAAGATATCAGATAGTCGTGGGATGTGTTAAAAACACCAGCTAAATCGCCTTTAAATTACAAAAAAAAATTTTTATATGTAATCTTTATGTATGTGTTTATTTTCCTTTAACTTAGCAGTTCGGCAAAAAGACCGATAGAAAAAATACTAGTCTCAAAAAAAAGTCCTGGAGTCAAATTGTTCGACAAAAGTACTTCACGACAGTGCTCCAGCATGGCCGCAGTCAAGTGACTGAAATAAAAGAATTTTAAAAAATTGTATGAATTCCTGTTTAGAACTTCCTGAAAATTCAAAAAAATACAAGTTATCGAGTAAAAGAGAAAAAAAACAAGATTACCTCACCAAGGAAACAATGAAAAAAGAGAAAAAAAGGTGGAGAAAGTTACAGGTTGTACACTTCAGATTAAATGGCATGTTCAGCCGCATTTTGTGGACAAGATTCCAAAGGCCTTGCCACAGAGAATGGCCAGCCACAGGTTTCAACAGCCACCTTACATCACGGGGAGTATTTTTCCATAGAATTAAATTCTCAACAAGACATAACTAAATAACTTCCCCTTAGTTAAAGCTGACAGTAAACACCCATGTAGCAAGGGAGGCAAATCTTCCTGCTTCACCTTACTCTTTTACTTGTTTCAGTCATTTGACTGTGGCCATGCTGGAGCACCGCCTTTAGTCGAGCAAATCGACCCCAGGACTTCTTCTTTGGAAGCCTAGTACTTATTCTATCGGTCTGTCTTGCCGAACCGCTAAGTTACGGGGACGTAAACAC
>NC_069002.1:13079176-13090155 GCF_001194135.2 Octopus bimaculoides | reverse complement strand
ACACACACACACACACACACACATATATATATACATATATATATATATATATATATATACAAACACACACATATATACAACGGCCTTCTTTTAGTTTCTGTCTACCAAATCCACTCACAAGGCTTTGGTCGGCCCGAGGCTATAGTAGAAGACACTTGCCCAAGATGCCACGCAGTGGGACTGAACCCGGAACCATGTGGTTGGTAAGCAAGCTACTTACCACACAGCCACTCCTCAATACCATTTCCCCCCCTCTTTTGTTGATTTCTATCAATGGATACGTTAAAACTTCCACATGGTCACTTGACCATGAAGAAATAATAGCGTAATCTTCTCCCAAATCATGGTCACATACACAGACTTACTTCTAAATTCTGAATCTTTTATTTTTAATTTCTAGCTGGACCGAGTGAGGTTTGTGTTGAACAGTTATTTACGAATACGTCTAGAAAAGGTAAGACGCACTTTTAATTTTTTATCTGTTTCTAGATGACAACTCAGTATCTTTGATTATTTTTTACTCTTCTTTTTTAAGATAAAGGACATTGATGTTTCTGCATCTGAGAAAGAGGGACCCAATTTTAAAATATACATAAAGTGTATTGTTATTTGAATTCATATAAAAAGAAAGAGAATCTGAATCTTAAGTGAGAGAAAAATTTAAACAAGTACAGACATATACATACATACATGCTTACTTTGTAAACAGTAACCTGGTAAAGTGTATTCACATACACACACACACACACACACAATATAAACTGGTAACCTAACAAAGAATACATGTACATACATACATGTTGCTTTTCTATACACAAACTAAGAAGGTATCTTGTAGAACAGCTGTTGTTTTACTGAGATACATCTTGTAATCACCTGAAGAGACACATCTATGCTGACGGATACTCCTAAACCAGTTGTTAAGTATCCTACCCATGAGAGATCAATGCTAGATGGGTCGAAACAATTGTAATGATTAATATACATTCTCGCATCTTTTATCTTCCGTCTTTTTCATTTATCATACACACACACGTATGTATCCATCCATCAACTTGATAAAATTAGACACACACACACACACATATATCTTTGGAAAGATTATCTTTCTAGCCCAAAAGTTCCAGGTCATTAGGTCAGCTGCCTGACTATTCTGAAGGTTAATTGAAATGCTGTATGGAGGTTTGAAATATATTTGTGCAAATCCATATCGAAAATTTTAATATGAATAATGTGTGGTTAAGAAGCTTGCTTTGCAACCACATGGTTTCATGCTGGGGCAATGATTTACCATTGAAGGTCTGGCCTCTCAGGTCCCCCTGACCTAGCTCTCTTGTGGCTCTTTCCTTTGTGGGGAGGGTATCTGAAAGACAAAGTGTTCATACCCCAACTTTCACAGGAGTTAACGTAGCAGATAGGTGATACAGTCAACTCGGTCGATAAGGATATGCTGCTGGCACCGGTGTGGCAAGAACTAGACTATCATGTAGACATCTGCCATGTGGCAAAGGGCACCCATGTTGAATATCTGTGACTGTCAGTAGAAACTTGAAGAGATAGCCTTTCATGTTACACCTGTTTTCTAGCAGTATATTCGTTATAATTCACAGGTATATTTTCTTTTTGTACCATTTATTTTGAATTACCTTGTATATCGTTATCCTATCTGTTTGTTTGTCTATTTGTTCATCTCATTGTTCATCCATTCCACTATCTATCTATCTATTTATCTCTCTAGCCATTCCTCTACTTGTCTGTGTGTCCTTCCATTTGTCTCTGTCTGTTCATTCATCTTCCAAGTGTCTGTCTCTGTCTATCTGTCAGTTTATCCAGCTACTCATCATTCATTCATCCTTTTCTTCTTTCTCTGCTCCATCCATCCATCCATCCATCCATCTCCCTTCCTCCCTCACTCCCTCCAAACATCGCACTTATTCTCTCATTCAATCACTTCAGATCCAATCTCATGCTGCCCATTATATCAACAAGGACAATAGTGAAGATGAAGGACACTCGTTATTTTCACCTGCAGAGTTAGCTTTTGCTAAAGAGTAAGTTTTTTTATTAATGTATTTTCCCTTTCCTTTTTATGTCTCTTTTATTCTCTCTTTCTTTGTCTTTTCTCAGTATCTGTTTCTTTCCCCTAATATTGGGGTCCAGCCCTTACAAACCTAGACTTCTTGCTGAGTAGTAAGGACCACAGTCAATATTATCAGTGCCAAGGACCATCTTTATTCTATCAACTTAAAACCAGTTCAAATATGCTTGAGATGTATTTGAACTTGTAAAAGCTTTTCTCTGTAGTTTGTTGTGGAGAAAAATGTTTTACTTAAGGCAAAAAGGTGTTAAAATCAACAGCATCTGGTGCAGAAGAGTACTAATGAGTTTGAAATGCATCCATCAGTTCAATAATGATACCTCTGAGTTGAGCATAGTGTTGTAACACCTTTTTTGTTTTAAGTTAGAATTTTTTCTCTCTGGCAAATTGCAGTGAAAAGCTTAGTTACAATATAAATACTACTATATATTGCATATAGTCTATACGTCTGTCTTCATCCAATCAATCTATTTGTTTATCTATCCATCTATCTCTATCTTTGGTATTGCTATGTCTATTGATTTCTTAGATTATTTAGTATCATTGTTAAACAATCAACTAACTTAGATTGTGTATTTATATGATCTTTTTTATTTCTCATTTGCCTGTTTTAAGCCACACTTCAGTCTTCTATTTATTCAAATGTAAAGCTTAAATGCATCGTTAGTCCAGCTAACATTGGCTATGTTTGGATTGATGTTTAAAATGTTACCATTTTGAAAATCTTAATGTTTTGAAAATCATATCTGATGATGGTGGATTGTATGTTATGATATAATCTTTTACAACTGTCTTAAATGAAATTCTACCAAAGCAGCTGTCATAAATTTTAAATGCTACATACATATGTAGCTGCATGCATAGCTGTGTGGTAAGAAGCTTCCCAACCATGTTGGGTTTATTTATGTCTTACTCAAGTGCCATGGCCTAGGTGTCGGGAAGACACTTGGAAAGAAATGGGAACAAAATTGAAAGAAGAGGATGATGATAATAATAATAATCCTTTCTGCTATGGGCTCGATGCTTGATATTTTGGGAGAGGGGGATAATTGCTTACATCAACCTCTAAGCTCAACTAGCGCTTACTTTATTGACCCTGAAAGAATGAAAGGTAAAGTTGACCTCGGTGGAATTTGAACTCAGAGCATAAAGATGAATGGAATGCCAGTTAAAATTTTGTCTGGCATCCAAATGATTCTGCTAGCTTACCACCTTAATAATAATAATAATGGTTTCAAATTTTGGCATGAGGCCTACAGTGTCAGTGGTGGTGGGGGAAGTTGATTACATCAACTCCAGTGCTCAGCTGGTACTTATTCTATTGATCATGAGAGGATGAGAAGGCAAGTTGACCTCAGCAGGATTTAAACTCTGGACACAAAGATGGATGGAATGCCACTGATCATTTTGTCTGGCTTGCAAATGATTCTGCCAGGTTACCACCTTTATAATAATGATAATCATCATTTAACGTCCGTCTTCCATGCAGGGGTAGGAAATAATAATAATAATAATCATGATGATGATGATTTCGAATTTTGACATGAGGTCAGCAGTTTCGTGGGAGGGAGTAAGTCAATCACACCAGCCCCAGTGCTTGACTGGTCCTTATTTTATTGACCCCTAAAGGATGAAAGGCAAAGTCGACTTCGACAGAATTTGAACTGAGAATGTAAAGACATTAAATGCCACTAAGCGTTTTGCCCGGCGTGCTAACATTTCTGCCAGCTCACAACCCTAATAATAATAATAATAATAATAATAATCCTTTCTACTGGAAGCACAAGGCCTCAAATGTGTGTGGTGCGGACTAGTCGATTATATCAATCCCAGTGTTTGACTGGTACTTATTTTATCAACCCTGAAAGGATGAAAGGCAGAGTTGACCTCGGTGCAATTTGAACTCAGAATGTAGCGAAAGGCAAAATACTGCTAAGCATTTCGCCTTGCATGCTCGTGATTCTGCCAGCTTGCCACCCTAATAATAATAATAATAATAATAATAATAATAATAATAATAATAATAATTCTTTCTAGTTTTAGCATTAGGTTAGCAATTGTGAAGAGAGGTAGTAAAGTCAACTATATTGATTGTAGTACTCTTTTACTTGTTTCAGTCATTTGACTGCGGCCATGCTGGAGCACCGCCTATAGTCGAGCAAATTGACCCCAGGACTTATTCTTTGTAAGCCTAGTACTTATTCTATCGGTCTCTTTTTGCCGAACCGCTAAGTTAAGGGGACCTAAACACACCAGCATCGGTTGTCAAACAATGCTGGGGGGACAAACACAGACATACAAACACACATACATATATATACATATATACGACGGGCTTCTTTCAGTTTCCGTCTACCAAATCCACTCACAAGGCTTTGGTCGGCCCGAGGCTATAGTAGAAGACACTTGCCCAAGGTGCCACACAGTGGGACTGGACCCGGAACCATGTGGTTGGTAAGCAAGCTACTTACCACACAGCCACTCCTGCGCCAACATTAACCCTGAAAAAATGAAAGGTAAAGTTGACCCTGCCAGCTTTTGAACTCAGAATATAAAGAACCAAAAGAAATGCCGTTAAGCATTTTGTCCAATGCAGTCATGGTTTTGCCAACTTACCACCAAAAAGGATGCCAATGCTAATAAGGAGATATTCAATCTAAAACCAATTCCCCACAGGAATCCCCAAATTTCCTCCTTGGAATCTAAAATTTCCCACACCTCGACATCAGAGGGAAATTTTCTTTGGGACAAGAATTGTACATCTTGGACTACATTATTCAATGTGTTCTGTTGTTTTTGACATGATCTTCCTCTTGTTCTTGTTTTGTTCTTCTCGTTGCAGTTTTGTTGTTGTTGTTATTACTGTTGTTTTTGTTTTCTTGTCACTAGAAAGAGTAGCGACATGCATACACATACATGCATATCATCATCATCATTTAACATCCAATATCACACACACACACACACACTATCCAGGGCGGGTCATTATGCCAATAACAAATACAAAAGTGAAATCATATGTGTGTGTATATAAATATACACATATCTATATATAGGCATAGGAGTGACTGTGTGGTAAGTAGCTTGCTTACAAACCACATGGTTCCGGGTTCAGTCCCACTGCTTGTCATCTTGGGCAAGTGTCTTCTACTATAGCCTCGGGCCGACCAAAGCCTTGTGAGTGGATTTGGTAGACGGAAACTGAAAGGAGCCCGTCGTATGTATGTATGTATATGTATATATATATATATATGTGTGTGTGTGTGTATGTTTGTGTGTCTGTGTATATATGTGTGTGTGTGTATGTTTGTGTGTCTGTGTTTGTGCCCCCAACATCACTTGTCAACCGATGCTAGTGTGTTTACGTCCCCGTAACTTAGCGGTTCGGCAAAAAGAGACCGATAGAATAAGTACTAGGCTTACAAAGAATAAGTCCTGGGGTCGATTTGCTCGACTAAAGGCAGTGCTCCAGCATGGCTGCAGTCAAATGACTGAAACAAGTAAAATAGTATATATAGTGTTTTTATATATATATATATATATATATATATATATATATGCATGCATGCACGCACGTACATATATTTATAGTTTTGAAGGTGAATCATGAATTGACAACAAAGTGAAACTACGTCAACATACCTGGTATACTCAGAGCAGTTACTTACCTGAAGTAGGTGGGTGGCGGTGCAGGCGATGATGGCAGCGCAGTCGTTAACATTGCAGGATTACCCAACACACTATGCCACCATGCTGGTAGTAATAGTAACCATCAGCCAAAATATATTTTACACCTTTTCTGCCGTCTCCGCCGCACCCACACTTAATATTCCAGCAATTTCCTCAACTGAAACCAAAATATTTTCGTTTATGTCAGTATTTCATCTTTACATCTTCTGTCGACTCACGTCAGCACCAAGAGGAATTGACGTCAGTCCCGAGCTCGTTATGATGAGCGCGATGAGGAGGATAATAATGATGGTGGTGATGATGACGACAATGATAATGATGATGGTTATAATGGCGATAACAATGTTGTTGGTGATGGTATACACACACATTCACACACACTCAGTGAAAATGACATGAATATGTTTATGCATAAAATATCTATGTATAATATATGAAGTATGTGTGTAGTATATGCATACATGTGTATAAGAATGTTTACAAGTTCAGGTACTTTTGTCTGCCTTCAGAAAACGTGTGTGTGTGTGCACATGCACACACATACATATGGTAAAGGTAAAGTTACCTTCTCAAGTCTTGCTGATTCACAAGGGCCGGTTTCATGGCGTATATATCCCCCACCTGGACCGGAACGCTGGTCCGTAGCAGGATTACTTATTTTTGCCAGCTGAGTGGACTGGAGTAACATGAAATGAAGAGTTTTGCTCAAGAACACAGTGCATCACCCAGTCCAGGAATCAAAACCACAATCTTATGATCATGAGTACAAGACTCTAACCACTAAGCTACGCACCTCCACATTTGTGTATATGTGTGTGTATATGCATATATATATATATGTGTGTGTGTGTATATATGTATATATATATATGTGTGTGTGTATATATATATATATATATATATATGTATATATGTATATATATGCATATGTATACACATACACATAGTCAATTCAGATAAATGAACAATAAAGTTGACAAGAGCAGATAACAAGAGGATGTGCACAAGGAATGTATTAGTTTGATGCTCAGTAAGAAGAGAGAGTTTTCGACATTTAGAGCATAACTCTTCGTCAGAAAGGAGAAAAGGAAAAGTCCAAAGACAGAAAAGAAATCGCCTACATCATGAGCAAGCTGTTCCGTTGATTGTATCAGCTGGGACCCTCGTCGTTGTTACTGACAGAGTGCTCCTTTATATCATATCTTCATACTGTGTGGACTGAGATCCCTGTTGACAGGACACTGAGAGTAAAGAAAGTGTTAAACATCGAAAGAAATGAAGCTAGCATGATCCGCTGGATGTGTAGTGTCAGTGTGCACAAACGACAGAGTGTAGGTGCCCTGAGAAGCATCGGATGCGGCGTGCAAGAGAGACGTTTGCGTTGGTATGGTCATGTACTATGGATGGATGAGGAGAGCTGTGTGAAGAAGTGCCACTCCCAAACAGTTGAAGGAATCCAGGGTAGAGGGAGACCTAGGAAGACATGGGATGAGGTGGTGAAGCATGACCTTTGAACGTTGGGCCTCAGAGGCAATGACAAAAGACCGAAACCTCTGGAGATATGCAGTGACTGAGAAGACCCAGCAAATAAAGTGATTTCACAGTTGTAACCTACACTAGTGTCACATAGCCAGCCCACTCAAAAGTACCTTGGATTGTAGGGCAACATGCTGTGCTTGAGGAGACCTATTGAGTCAAGTACATAAAAATCAAAATCAAATGGAAATTGTAGTTGTGATCCCCGTGCCAGTGGTACGTAAAAAGCACCAACCAATTGTGGTCGTTGCCAGCCTCCTCTGGCCCCTGTGCTGGTGGCACGTAAAAAGCACCCACTACACTCTCAGAGTGGTTGGCATTAGGAAGGACATCCAGCTGTAGAAACACTGTCAGATCAGACTGGAGCCTGGTTCAGCCTCCTAGCTTCCCAGACCCAGTGCTTACCAACCACATGGTTCTGGGTTCAGTCCCACTGCATGACACCTTGGGCAAGTGTCTTCTACTATAGCCTTGGGCCAACCAAAGCCTCGTCAGTGGATTTGGTGTGTATATGTTTGTGTGTCTGTGTTTGTCCCCCCCCCCCATCATCACTTGACAACCGAAGTTGGTGTTTACGTCCCTGTAACTTAGCAGTTCAGCAAAAGGAACTGGTAGGATAAGTACTAAACTTACAAAGAATATGTTCTGGGGTTGATTTGTTCAGCTAAAAGTGGTGCTCCAGCATGGCCGCAGCCAGATGACTGAAACAAGTAAAAGAATGTATGTGTGTACACACCAAAACTGTCTGACAAATCAGAATGTGAAACTCTGAGTAACAGTTTGTTTGATGCCTTTCCAGCTTTATTAATAATGTGTGTGTGTGTGTGTGTATGTATGTGTGTGTGTGTGTGTGTATGTATATATATGTGTGTGTGTATATATGTGTATGTATGTACATATTAGGTTAATCTACTACTCAGGAAGAAACTACTCTAAGAGTGCCCTGCCTTATCTTCAAAACGCCTAGTTTTAGAATAGAGGCAGCTAATGAAGGAATAATTCCAAGTGGCTTGTTTGTTTTCCTATGTGTTCGTTCTGTTGTCTGTAAACAAAGTCCATTTTGTTTTTTATGCTCCCGTTCATTTTTCTAACGTCCTGTACCCAAATATGCATCTATATATACATGTAGATGTAGATATACATGCATATGCTTATATATCATTTGTTTTACGACACAATGAAGTAGAGAAATTTGAAAAGACAACACGAAACCGGTTATTTCTCAAAATATAATGTTTATATACCAAAAAGATTTTATAACATTTTTATTACATTTTTATTACATTTTTCTGACATAATTTAAATATATACTTTAACCATGTAACACAAGCCTTCTGTAGTTTTTTCACTCTTATTATCGTTTATATATATATATATATACACTTAAAAGAGAGAAGGAATAAATTTTATTAATGGGGTCCACTGTTAGGATAAGACTGAGAGGAAAGGATAAAGAAATTCTTTATTAATATCAGTGCTCTCTCATACAGTTGTATGACCTGGCTTCCTGCCTAGACGAAAACAATTTCATATTCCAGCTCGTGTAAATAAAAGTTAGATGCAAAAATAAGCAGATTCTAAGGAGGAAACCTATATTCTCAGTGCTATCATAGATATTTTTTTTTATATATCTCTCTTTCTCTATCTCCTTGACAAAAGGCTTTGCTAAAAATGATCAGTATTCTTATCTACCCTGCAACTTATAGAAATTTGCCAACTTTTATCATTTTGTATCATCACCATCACTATCATCATCAGCACCGTCACTATTATCATTTTCACATTTGCTCTTTCCATTGTGGCACAGTTTGCTTGAGATATATTGAGGCAGTGTTCTACAGTGTAATGCTCTCAGGATTCTCTCTGTTTCCATCTACCAAATCCACAAACAAGGCATTTCTTATCTGGTATTTTATTTTATCAACCTCAGAAAAAAAAAAAACGAAACAAAATGCAATATTCTTTGGAATCCTACTGCAACGCTTCCCATTCTCTGACCCTGACATTTGTCATCCTACCACAGACACACCCAATATTACAAATGTGATGGAATCACCCATTAACAACTTTCTCTTTCACTTTGAATTTCTCTTCCTCATAAATGACATCAGAACAGCTTCCCTAACACAAGATCTCATGTCTGTCCATCAGAGCAACCAGGACCTATTTTTTTTATTTTTTACCTATGGACCCCTTTGATCCCTATTTCATTTGCACAGGCCCTCATAGCCATTCGATGTTTAAAAAAATCCTATCATAAGCACAGGCGTAGCTGTGTCGTAAGAAGCTTGCTGTGTAGCACCTTGGGCAAGGGTCTTTCACGAGGCCAACCAAAGACTCGTGAGTGGTTTTGATAAAGGGAAACTGAAAGAAACCCGTCATATATATATATATATATATATATATATATATATATATATATATATCCCTAGGCACGTGTAAAGACATTCGAGCAAGATCGTTGCCAGTACTGCTGGACTGGCTGCTGTGCAGGTGGCACATAAAATACATCATTTTGAGTGTGGCCATTGCCAGTACCGCCTGACTGGCCTTCATGCCGGTGGCACGTAAAAGCACCCACTACACTCTCTGAGTGGTAGGCGTTAAGAAGGGCATCCAGCTGTAGAAACTCTTCCAAATCAGATTGGAGCCTGGTGCAGCCATCTGGTTCACCAGTCCTCAGTCAAATCGTCCAACCCATGCTAGCATGGAAGGCGGACGTTAAACGATGATGATGATGATATATATATATATATATATATATATGTATATAATTTATTTAAAGGTGACCTATAAATAAATAATATTTGTCTCTCACCAGATAGAGTACTTCTTTTATTGAATTTTCTATCACGGATCAGTACTGTATGTGTGTGTGTTTGTATATATATTCAGGATGCAATGGGTAAATTGTTGCCATTTTATATTCTTAATTATGCACATTGTTTTTGATTTTGTCGACTACACAGTATAGTATGGTCAGTTGGGCACCATCTGAGAAAAACAGCACCCACACACTTATTAATTCCTGTGTGTCTCAGGGTTTGGTTTTGATTATCCCCCCTCCCTTCTACACTTCTCTTATGCATTAATAAACTTCTTGACATCCTCTCCAACACCCATTCCTATATACTTGATATCACCTTTCACTCCTTCCTAACACTCTACATCTCAACACCTTTCACATGCAGTCTAGACACCTTACATCAAACCTAAACTGGTGCCATAATGATCTTGTCTACTTCAACTGCAAAAATACACAATCACCATCATCATCATCATCATCATTTGACGTCCACTTTTCCATGTTTGCCTGGGTCAAATGAAGTTCATTGATGCAGATTTCCTACAGCTGGATGTCCTTCCTGTCATCAACCCTTACCTGTTTCCAAGAAAGGTACTATTTCCCCATGACCAGACATGTTATCCATAGAACACTGAAAATGAGCAATGTTGCTTGTGTGTCTGTAAAAGTCATCATTTTAACATCCATTTTTCCGTGCCTGCATGAGTCAGACGGAATTTGCTATTTTATGGCCAAATGCCCTTTCTATTGCTAACCTTCACCTGTTTCCAAGCATATGTAGGAATTTATATATAGATATGTGTATGAATATGTGTATATATATATATATATATATATATATATATATAT
>NC_069002.1:13074430-13078856 GCF_001194135.2 Octopus bimaculoides | reverse complement strand
ATATATATATATATATATATATTTATGTATGTATGTATTTATGCATATGTATGTGTGTTTGTGTACCTTTGACAGCTTGTTTGTTATTTCAGAGAGAATATTATCTAAGGAATTGTTGTGTATGTTAACTAAATCTCTCTCTCTCTCTCCTCTCACAACTCACCCCACCACCTTTATCTTTTCTAATAATCTCACAGATCTTCTCTTCTCTGCCTTTTAAACAACAATTCCAACCTTATCTTTTCTACATTTCTCAGTCTTTTCTAGGTTATGCACACCCACATTCACTTCCACACAGAAACACTCTCAGACGTGTGTGTTCATATGTTTGTGTGTCTGTGCATGTGTTTGTGTGTGTGTAAAACTCTTCTTGTGGAAACATTTATGTATCTTTTATTCTCATCATTTTATGTCCATACTCCATGGTGGAAAGTTTGACAGGATCAAAGGTGTCCAAGGATGGCATCGACCCCAATGTCTGCTTTGGCATGGTTTTTACAGCTTGATCCCTTTTCTAACACAAACCGTTTTACAGTGTGAACTGGGTGTTTTTTCTGTGTCACCTGCACTATTGAGGTTTGCATAGAGTTCACAGGACTATGAGCCCTGAGATAAGTGGGAGGGGGCGAGCTTCATGTGATGTATATATATATATCATCATCATCATCATCATCATCGTTTAACGTCCGCTTTCCAAGCTAGCATGGGTTGGACGATTTGACTGAGAACTGGTGAAACCAGATGGCTACACCAGGCTCCAATCTGATTTGGCAGTGTTTCTACAGCTGGATGCCCTTCCTAACGCCAACCATTCAGAAAGTGTAGTGGGTGCTTTTACGTGTCACCCGCATGAAGGCCAGCCAGGCGGCACTGGCAACGGTCAAGCTCAAAATGGTGCGTCTCATGTGTCACTCGCACAAGAGCCAGCCCAGGTGTTGCCATCTGGTGTTGCCATCCGGTTTCACCAGTCCTCAGTCAAATCGTCCAACCCATGCTAGCATGGAAAGCGGACGTTAAACAATGATGATGATGATATATATATATATATCGACGACTGGCACCCATGCCAACGTTGTCTCCTTCATTGGACACGAAACTCAGCTTGCAAAGACTTATTGGGGCAAGCGAAGGCGAAACCGTGATGGCACCTGTACCCAGCGTCGCCTTTCTGGCACTTGTGCCCGTGGCATGTGTAAGGACTTTCGAGCGAGATTGTTGCCAGTACCCCTGGACTGGCTCTTGTGCGGGTGGCACATAAAATACACCATTTTGAGCATGGCCGTTGCCAGTACCGCCTGACTAGCCTTCGTGCAGGTGACACTACACTATCAGAGTGGTTGGCATTAGGAAGGGCATCCAACTGTAGAAACTCTGCCAAATCAGATTGGAGCCTGGTGCAGCCTTCTGGTTTCACCAGTCCTCAGTCAAATCATCCAACCCATGCTAGCATGGAAAGCGGACGTTAAACGATGATGATGATGACATATATATATATATAGATATAGGGTAAAAATTATTAATTAATTAATAATTAGTAATTTTACCAAGTAGTTCGGTGTGTTAAAAAACCATTATTGGTAAATATATAAACATAATTTAAAATTTAGGGTTCAACAAGAATTGCTTCACCACACACCGAAAATTAGAAATAGCAGCCAAAACATTTCTTAAAGCCTGGTATTTATTTTGTCATTCTCTTTTGTTTTGTTGAACCACTAAATTACAAGGACATAAACGAACCAACAACAGTTGTCAAATTGGTGGGAGGCAAACAAATGTGTGTGTACATACACAACAGGCTTCTTTCAGTTTCTGTTGACCAAATCTACTCAAGGCCTTGGGCCATAAGAGCTAAGCAGAAGACACTTGCCCAAAGTTCCATACAGTGGGACTGAACCCTGAACCATGTGATCGAAAAGCAAACTTCTTACCACATAGCCATGCTTGTACCTGTATGTGTGTACATGTATGTATATATACCTAGGAGAATTTATGAAAAAAACAACAGACGAGGACAGGTGGTGTAAACAACAAAAGGATGTATTAGTTTAACGCTCGGGAATAGAGAAAGTCTTTAACGTTTCGAGCTACGCTCTTCAACAGAAAGAATAAGGAGAAAAACACGGAGAAAAAAAAAAATTGTGTGTTTGTGTGTGTTTCTTCCCCTCTGCTTGAGAACTGGTGTTGGTTTGTTTACATCTCCAAAACTTAGGGAATCAGCAAAAGAGGCCAATTAGAATAAGCACCAGGTTTTAAAACAACAAAAAAAGTAGTGGGGTCAATTTGTTCAACTAAACCTGTCAAGGTGATGCTCCAGCATGGCCTACACTCCAATGACTGAAACAAGTGAGAGATGAAAACTGTTTTCTCATACAGAATCTATTGAGACAATTCTTATGAGGAGGCAGCAGTGAAGCATTTGCCTTGCAAATCTATCAACAACACATTTAAAGTTTGTCAGGAATCTTACGAGTTGAATGACCTGCATTGATGTATATAAAGTTACACGTGATGTGTGTGTGTGTGTGTGTATAGAGTGTATATACAATGCAAGCATAGCTGATAGAGTAGATGTTGCTAAAGGCATTGAGTAGTTGCAGATGATGAATTAAGTCAACCACTGCATGTATAATGGATGTTTTTTATATGTATACATGCATGTATATATGCATATACACCGACATGAGAAAAGTAAATAGACACCCTTATATTTAGTAGACATGCCTTTTGCATTTTTCAATGCAAGGACTCTATTAGGCATGTCACTGACCAGATGATGAATATTCTCTTGAGGAATTTTTTTTCCAAGTTTCATGCAGTAATCTAAAAAGATCTGACTTTGAGAATGCTTTCTTGGTCTTTTTGTGAATTGTTCTGTCCATTATGCCCCAGAGGTGTTCAATAGGGTTCATATCTGGTGACTAGCTTGACCATGGAAGCTTTTTAATGCCATTCTCTTCCAACCAATCTTGGGTCTTTTTAGCCATGTGACAAGGAACTCCATCTTCCATAAATAAAGTCTTCTTTAATCATTTCACTACTGGAGAAGATTGGAAGGAGTCTTTCTGCAATATGGAGACGAAAGGGTCTTATTTTATCAGGATAAGGCTCCAACACACAAGTCCTTGTTTTTAATGGCTGTTGTGTGTGACTAGCTTTGAACTGGTTGACCACCCTCCCTTTTCTCTTGTGTTGACCCCATCTGACTATCATCTGTTCTTCAACATGAAAAACACTTGGCTGGGAACCAGTATTGCAGTGTTGACTTTTCTTACCAACAGAACGAAAGCTTCTCCACCAATGGGATTGAAGCTCTCCGACACTGATGGAAGAAATGTGTGGACCACAAGGTGTAGTGTGTTGAAAAATAAATCTCATTTGGTTCATGAGAGTATCTTGGCCAAGCCTTGAACTTTTCTGCCAACCCTTCGTATATATATATATATATATATATATATATATATATATACATACATACATATAGTCTTGGCCCTTGAGTCACTCTGTTGCTTCTGTTAAATACTAATAAATATATACATGTCCATGTTAGCATGGGTTGGAAGATTTAACAGTTTCTTATTTCTTTACTGCCCACAAGGGGCTACACACAGAGGGGACAAACAAGGACAGACAAAGGGACTAAGTCGATTACATCGACCCCAGTGTGTAACTGGTACTTAATTTATCAACCCCGAAAGGATGAAAGGCAAAGTCGACCTCGGCGGAATTTGAACTCAGAACGTAATGGCAGTCGAAATACCACTAAGCATTTCGCCCGGCATGCTAACGTTTCTGCCAGCTCGCCGCCTTTGAACTTTTCTGCCAACCCTTCATATATATACATATAGTCTTGGCCCTTGAGTCACTCTGTTGCTTCTGTTAAATACTAATAAATATATACATGTCCACGTTAGCATGGGTTGGAAGGTTTGACAGTTTCTGATGAGTCCAAGGACTGCATCATGCTCCATTGTCTGTGTTTGGGACGGTTTCTATAGCTGGATGCCCTTCGTAATGCCAGCCACTTTACAGTGTGTACTGGGTGCTTTTTCTGTGCTACCCTCACTACTGAGGTTGCCATGCAGTTTGTGAACCCTGGTGGAGAGGTGCAGAGCAGGTTCTTGTAGAGGGATCTGCATGACTACTCATGTCTCATATGGGGGAAAAGGGGAGAGAGAAAAGGAAAATGTTCAGTAGGGGCTGCAGGAGATAGATAATGGCAGTGATGTGCCCAGGTGTCCCCAGAAGGCAAAAAGCTGACTAGAAGTAGGTGGGCAGTTTGCAAGATTATGAGAAGGAGAATGAAGTGATAGGGGGGGATTGCTCAGAAGGAGAATGAAGTGATAGCAGGGGGGGAGATTGCTCAGAAGGAGAATGAAGTGATAGCGGGGGTGGGAGGATTGCTCAGAAGGAGAATGAAGTGATA
>NC_069002.1:13069510-13074102 GCF_001194135.2 Octopus bimaculoides | reverse complement strand
GATTGCTCAGAAGGAGAATGAAGTGATAGCAGGGGGGGAGATTGCTCAGGAGGAGAGGGTTAAAGGGTGGGTGAACAAAGAGCAATATGTTGGGGGGGGAGGTACGGGAATGCAGTAAGAGGGAGCATATAGCAGGTGTAGGAAGAAGATACGGTTGCTGGTAGGTGGGGGATGAGAAGGAGATGACATGGTTTGGTGGACTGTAGGAGCTAAAGGGGGGAGACAAGCATAATGTATGAGGTGGGAGTTGGAGAAGGAGAGTCATTGTAACATGGGTGAAGGTCATGAAACAGCCTTTCCACACCATTTCCTCCTATACAAGTCTTACCTGTTGCAACTATATTTACAGACATGCTTGAATAAATACTATGACCAAAAATTTGTTATTTTTCCACACCTTCAATCCCCATTCATGCAAACCATCCATAAAGATATTTCTATATATATTACAAAACTACACTATTACACCACACCTACTTCTCGCTTCCAATGCTCCTCCCACAAAATGAACCTTTCCCTATTAATAACTAAAGATAATATATGGAAGAATAAAATAATTTACAATCTGGTGTAAACCACAAAGCTGAAACTTTGAAGTTACTATCGACCTTTTCTTTTGTAATAATATAATATAGATATGTACATATACAGGCGCAGGAGTGGCTGTGTGGTAAGTAGCTTGCTTACCAACCACATGGTTCTGGGTTCAGTCCCACTGCGAGGCACCTTGGGCAAGTGTCTTCTATTATAGCCTCGGGCCGACCAATGCCTTGTGAGTGGATTTGGTAGACGAAAACTGAAAGAAGCCCGTCGTATATATGTATATGTATGTGTGTGTATATGTTTGTGTGTCTGTGTTTGTCCCCCCCAACTTCGCTTGACAACCGATGCTGGTGTGTTTACGTCCCCATAACTTAGCGGTTCGGCAAAAAGAGACCGATAGAATAAGTACTAGGCTTGCAAAGAATAAGTCCTGGGGTCGATTGCTCGACTAAAAGGCGGTGCTCCAGCATGGCCGCAGTCAAATGACTGAAACAAGTAAAAGAGTAAAAAGTATACTTATCTCTGTACATGTATGTGTGTGGTGTGTGTCTGAGTGTATGTGTATGTCTGAGTGTGTTACATATATATGTACAGGGTGTGAAGAGTGTTTGAGAACATATTTGGTAAATTAGAGTTAACAGATGAGATTCTGATATTCCTGGTATAGAAAACACTTAATAGTGCTCAAATGATTTGAACTTACACTTTGAAACCTTTGCCAGGGACCCAGAGGAATTCAGGTGAACAGATTTGGAGATAATGATGCAAATAAACAAATAAAACCGCTTGGGTTTGGTATAAAAAGCAAAGACTGAAAATTTTCAGATGATGAATATTCGAGTATAAATATATAGATATTTATATATTCTTCTGGTTTTATGTTTTGAGTTTAAATACTGCTGATGTCAACTTTGACTTTCATTCTTTCGAGGTTGATAAAATAAGTACCAGTTGACTACTGGGGTCAATATAATCAACTAACTCCCCCCCTCCCCTCAAAATTTCTGGCCTTGTGCCTATGATAAAAATATTTGTTGTCTTTGTTGGGTGTCTTTTCAAGCTACTCTTCAAAACAGAATATTTTTTTATTTTACAGAATATTTTAATTGAAGATTGTTGCATACAGACAGCTTGATGTTCAGTACATAATTTAGTCAACCCAGGGTTTGTAGAGAACGAGAAAAGTTTGTTCTTTTCTTTTAATGAAAATTTTTATTTTACGTAACTCAAAAGAAAACTGCAAAATCAGAATTATTACATTCAGGACATTCACAAGTGAGAACACAAAAAAAAGCATTGTCTCAAAAGACACAGACATTCCAAAATAATATTAAAAAAGGAAGAAAATACTAATGACAATTCCTTTGAGGATTGCACTAGTACCAGCAGTGCTAGTATAGATGTCTCATGTCAACGAAGTTATTCACACGCACACGTGTGGTGCCAAGCCAAAACATAAAGAACATCATAGATGGGTGCAGGTTTGCCAGCATAAGAGCCAAGTGGGAACATTTGGCACAAGATTTTTCCTCAAAAAGTTTCTAGAACACGATGTCTCATGAAATAGTTTTGTTGTGACATAACAACTGGTAAAATATATTGTGTGGAGGTGCAATGGCCCAGTGGTTAGGGCAGCGGACTCGCGGACGGAGGATCGCGGTTTCGATTCCCAGACCAAGCGTTGTGAGTGTTTATTGAGCGAAAACACCTAAAGCTCCACGAGGCTTCAGCAGGGTGTGGTGGCGACCCCTGTTGTACTCTTTCGCCCCAACTTTCTCTCACTCTTTCTTCCTGTTTCTCGAGTAACGCTGCAATGGACTGGCGTCCCATCCAGCTGGGGAACACATACACCTTAGAAACCGGGAAACCGGGCCCATGAGCCTGGCTAGGCTTTGAAAGGGCGAAAAGGGCAAAATATATTGTAATTTATTTGTCATTTAAAAAATGGCAGTTACCCATAAAACAGTAATTAGAGAAGGTCCCTGTTTCAGTTTGGTGGCTTCTGTACCTCAGTGACCCTGGGTGCTATGCCAGTGGAATACAGTCTCCTTGTAGAGTCTCCCATGCTGGACAGATCAAAGGATAAAGCCCATTGCTTCCCAGAGGTAAAAATGGGTTTAGATAGGACTAAGACCTTCAATGCCCTCTCAAAGGTTCTTAGTCTTGCAAGTTACTTGGTGACCCTGCCAGTGCTGGTGCTATGTAAAAAGCACTCAGTTCACACTGTAAAGTGGTTGGTGTTAGGAACAGCATGTCAAAATTGACCCTGCCTGAGCTGGTTCCATGTAAAAAGCACTTGGCCCACTCTGCTAGGTGGTTGGTGTTAGGGAAGGGCATCCAGCTGTAAAAACCGTGCCAAAACAGACACAGAAGTCTGTTGCAGTGTTCTACCTGGCTGGCTCCTGTCAAACCATCCAACCTGTGCCAGCATGGAAGGTGGATGTTAAACGATGATGATGATGAGAAGACATCTACCTTAAAAAAAAATTTCGAAGTTACTGAAGCATCAATGACAATAGAAAACCAACAAGACACAGAGAGGAAGTCCTCTGGCGAGGAGCAGAAAAGAGCAACCCAGGCTCAAAAACTGGAGAAAATTCATCGAGGGTTTCTACTCCAGAGAGAGTGAAGGGCTTAAGTAAAGTAGTAAGTACATAACCTAAAAAGATGGGATAGTCAAGGCTGGAACACTTTTCATCATGGTTAATCTACATTACTCTGTAAGCAGTACAGGGCCAGTCTCCTGGTTTTTCTGGTGTATATATACCTCACTGGATAACAAAACTACCAAGATATTTGTTGTTGGCACTCCGTTGCTTACGATGTCGAGGGTTCCAGTTGATCCGATCAACGGAACAGCCTGCTCGTGAAATTACCGTGCAAGTGGCTGAGCACTCCACAGACACGTGTGCCCTTAACGTAGTTCTCGAGGATATTCAGCGTGACACAGCGTGACAAGGCTGACCCTTTGAATTACAGGCACAACAGAAACAGGAAGTAAGAATGAGAGAAAGTTGTGGTAAAAGAGTACAGCAGGGTTCGCCACCATCCCCTGCCGGAGCCTCGTGGAGCTTTAAGTGTTTTCGCTCAATAAACACTCATAATGCCTGGTCTGGGAATCGAAACCGCGATCCTATGACTGCGAGTCCGCTGCCCTAACCACTGGGCCATTGCGCCTCCACACCAAGATATTACACCATCAACTCATATTTTATATAATTCCCACTCAATAATAATAATAGCAACCTGTACAGTATATTCTCTACATAATCACCACCTGGCATTAAATATATAATACAATTCTCACAACCCACTAAGCACACTACAAACTAACCCAAATTCTCACACAGCAAATAAGGTAAAACATTGCAAATGATATCACAAACAACAAACCTAACTCAATAACAAGCATTAAATGATTAAACAAAGTCATTTGAAAATCTCATTTTATTATTAATATAAAGAAATTAACAACCAAGGTCTGTTGAGTTTCTTAAAAGATGTCTTAACTCCCCCCTACACACACACTTTCTATCACTCCTACCAACCTCCACTATCACAGCTTTCACCCACCACTACACTACATTCATTAACCCTCTCCTCCAAACTCTTCATTGACAGTCACTTGGCAAGACAACCGCAGACAGATGGACAGGATTACCATTCTATTATTGGGCCATTTTTAGAACGAGGAATATTCTCTCATATATATATATATATATAGGGGTAAAGACCACCACCACAAAATTTCAGACTGTATACCCAGAGTAGAAAGACTCATCATCATTATTGCAGACTCATTAGCATACTGGGAAAAATGCTTCACAGTATTTCATCCATCTTTACATTCTGGGGTTTAATTGGCTGAGTCCCTGTCCTGAAATTGCTGGCCTTGTGCCAAAATCTGAAACCATCATCATCATCATCATTATTATTATTATTATTATTATTATTCAAATGCCATCAATGTCAACTTTGCCTTTTATCCTTTTGGGGTTGATAAATTAAGTACCAGTGAAACACTGGGGTCGATGTAATCGACTGGTTCC
>NC_069002.1:13042553-13069500 GCF_001194135.2 Octopus bimaculoides | reverse complement strand
AAACACTGGGGTCGATGTAATCGACTGGTTCCCCCCCCCCCAATAAAATTTCAGGCTTTGTGCCTATGGTAGAAAGGATTATTATTATGGTTGCTAGCTGGCAGAATCATTACCATGTTGAGCAAAATGCTTGGCGGCATTTCATCCATCTTTATGTTCGGAGTTCAAATTCCACCGAGATCAACTTTGCCTTTCATTCTGTTACTCTTTTACTTGTTTCAGTCATTTGACTGTGGCCATGCTGGAGCATCACCTTTAGTCGAGCAAATCAACCCCAGGACTTATTCTTTGGAAGCCTAGTACTTATTCTATTGGTCTGTCTTGCCGAACCACTAAGTTACGGGGACGTAAACACATCAGCATCGGTTGTCAAGCGATGTTGGGGGGACAAACACAGATACGCAAACATATACACACACATACATACATATATACATATATACGACGGGCTTCTTTCAGTTTCCATCTACCAAATTCACTCGCAAGACACTTACCCAAGGTGCCACGTAGTGGGACTGAACCCAGAACCATGTGGTTGGTAAGGAAGCTACTTACCACACAGCCACTCCTACGCCTGTTGGGAGACAATAAATTAAGTACCAGCGATACACTGGGGTGTTGATGTAATCGACTATTCTCTCCCCCAAAATTTCAGGCCTTGTGTCTGTAGTAGAAAGGATTGTTATAATTATTATTATTATTATTATTATCTTACAGATATTTATGTATTGCTAAGAGTATTTTTCTGTTTGTAATTTGAAAACACAAAAGCATGTTATTCTTCTGTACACTCACATATGTACATAGAAACATACTCAGATATGTAACCCAAGGACGTTCCTTTAGGCTGTTTTCATATCCAACAACCCAGCCTTTTTCACTTCCTTTCATCTCTCTGTCGCTTTCCCTTTTTCTCCTCTTCTCTAAATCCTATCCACTTTCTTCTCTCTCTTCTCCTCTTTCCCCCTCTGGTGTATGTGGTGTGTATGTATAGCTGTCTCTTATTGTTTCACCATCGGTGTTGGTTTGTTTTTGTTTCCAAAACACTTAACAATTTGGCGAAAAGAGTTCCATAGAATAAGTACAAGATTCAAAATATAAGTAATGAGGTTGACATAAATGTGTGTGTATAGTTGTGAATGTCTGTAGGTATGTGCGCGCGTGTGTATATATATATATATATATATATATATATATATATAGACATTCGAGCGAGATCGTTGCCAGTGCCGCCGAACTGGCTCCTGTGCAGGTGGCATGTAAAATACACCATTTTGAGCGTGGCCGTTGCCAGTACCGCCTGACTGGCCTTTGTGCCGGTGGCACGTAAAAGCACCTACTACACTCTCGGAGTGGTTGGCGTTAGGAAGGGCATCCAGCTGTAGAAACTCTGCCAAATCAGATTGGAGCCTGGTGTAGCCATCTGGTTCACCAGTCCTCAGTCAAATCGTCCAACCCATGCTAGCATGGAAAGCGGATGTTAAACAACGATGAAGATGATGATGATATATATAAAGGTTAAAGACCCCCTTTGGTCATGAATGGCCATGAGATTGCACCAAGAAAGTCCCCCTCTGAGGTACAAGTCTGAGCAAGATTGTTTATGGAAGACAGATGTTGCTCATGCATACCAGCATGAGTAACATGAAATAGAGTGTCTTGCTTAAGAACACAACACACAGCTCTGTCCAGGAATTTAACTCACTACCTCATGATATATATACATACATATATATATATATATATATCTGTAAAAGTATGTGACACTTATTCAGTAGCCATGATAAAACTCTGAGTTTTATCATGGCTACTGAATAAGTGTCACATATTTTTACAGATAAATTCCTCTATTTACATAATATCGAGGTCTCTGTCTTTTGTTGTCCTTCCTGTCAAATATATATATATATATATATTAGTTATAGGACATTAGACTATAGCCACATCAACATGTAACATGCCAGAAATGGCTAGGTAATAACAAGATTCACAGGGGTAAAACAACCATGAAAGTATTATGTGTTGATAGACTACTGGGGATATGTAAATACCAAATCCAATTTAAAGCAGAGATCAAATCTGGGTTGGTTTTAGGTGCAGCGTAATTATAAAAAAAAGAATGCAAATGGATTTTAAATTTTACAACATCTGTGTTGATTGAATTTTATTGATGCGTTCATAGATTACATCATAGCTTTTTCAAGTAAAATTTTAAACAGGTATAAACTGGTTTGATGATCATAAATTCAACCAACATATGTATGTATAAATACTCAGAAGTGTGGTGAATAAACTGTTGTCTAAATTACGCAAAAATGAAAATAACATTGACATCTTATTTTAACAGATATATTTACCAAAATTACATAAAAATATCTTGAAATACTAAAGAGTAAATTTATTCAATAAAATTGCCATTGGCTTCAACCGCAGCCTCCAGATGTCTTCGGAAACTCCTGCAACTCTTCTGGATGGTCTCCTTGTTTAAGTTAGTGAATGCTGCCATAATCCTTGCCTTTAGTTCATGTTTGGTGTTTCAAGAAGTTTTGTTGGTCTCCTGCTCAACTGTGCTCCACACATAATAATCAAGGGGGTTGCAGTCTGGGGAGTTTGGTGACCAGATGCTAAAGGTAATGAGGTCGCAGAAATTGTCTGACAGTCATGACTTGTGTGGCACGGTGCAGAGTTCTGTTGCTAGACATAGTCTTTCAGCAGCCACTCTCTTGACCCAGGGAAGCACTACCTCCTCCAGGCAATTGATGTAGACCTCCGTGTTGAGTCTGAGATTGTGTGGGATGATGAAGGGAGGCATAACATCACCATTACTAGTAATCACTCCAAACAACACCATGATGTTGACTGGATGTTTGATTTTTTTATCACTCTCAGTACATACCCTCAGATTGCACTGTCCTCAGATTGACACCCAAACACTCTGAAATGTTTGTATTGGAGCAGCTGGCGCAAATGCCAAGCAGTACAGCATGTCACTTCCAAATTTCAGAGTGAATTGTGTCATAGGGTTGTTTTTCTCACAGGCGGTGCCCAACTGACCCTACCATACTGTGTAGTTGACAATCAAAAACAAACAATGTGCATGCACGAAATTGATAATATAAAATGTATGTATGTGTGTCTATTGCTGTGTCCATTTCTTTCCTTTGTTTTAGCCATACTGGAGCACCTTGTATGTCTGTCACTGTGTGTAATGCATACGTGTCTCTCGCTATATACTTGTTTCTTTTATCTTCAGATATTTGTCTTCTGTTGAAGATCATCTCACAGGCCTTGTCGTCCAACACATGCCAGCTATGTTGCATACATTGAAGTCTAATTTATCCGGTAAGTGTCATCGATCTAGCTTCGTCACATACATCACCACCACCACCATCAATGACAATACCGTCATCATCACTATCATCAGCAACATCAATAACCACCATCAACAATAATACCCTCATCATCATCATCATCATCTGCAACATCATGATCATCACTCATCATCATCACTCATCATCATCACCATCACTCATCATCATCACTCATCATCATCATCACTCATCATCATCACTCACCGTCATCATCATCACTCACCGTCACCATCAACGACATTATTATCAACATCATCATCAGCAGCAGCAACACCAATAACACATTTTGTCTGTCGTATATTAAACACTAATTTATCTGGTCACAACTTTCTGTCTTCATCTCTAACATCAACTTCATCACTTTCACCATTACCAGCATCAATATGTGCTGTCTATAATTCACTCATCGAATAATAATTTATTTGGTGACTCTGCCACGGTCTTCATCACATACACACTTCCATAATTATCATCATCATTAGTAGCAGCCACACCACTATCATCATCATCACCACCACCACCACCACCACCAACATCAAGTCCATCACGACTACCATCATCATCACCTCACCACCAACATTACCAACATCGTCAGCTCCACCAACATTGAGCCCCTCACCATCATCAACCCTGTACCCTCAACAGCTTTAGTGATACCTGGGGACATCAGTAGCCAGAAATTTATACTTTTCCTCCACAAATCTACCCTTAACTTTCTCAATATACCAAATTACTACTTACCCATATCATTACACTAAATACACCCTTGTACACCCTTTATATGCCCTTTTCCTTACCAGCACACTCTTATCTTGTCCAGGGTACCAGATCCATTCTTAACCCTATCAATATTTCATAACTTGTCCTATGCCTAGAGAACACTCTAAAATCAATTTCTAGAAATAGCAACCAAATTTCCCTCAAATTATACATTGTTGTCTTAGAAAAGGACACATTGGATAATGTAGTCCAAGGCTGATTGTATAAACAAAAAAGTAGGGATGGTCAAGGCTGGAATGCCTTTGATCATAAAACTTCTCAATCAGGACTGATACAACACATTAAACACCAGACCTATACTACACCAAGTATATCACTAAACTGTAATTCTACAGTAGATATGTCTAACAGTGGTGCCCCAGCATGGCCACAGTCCTCAAGCTGAAACTAGTAACAGAAAAAGATAAAAGAAATATAAATGTTCTTACATTATTTTTTTAAAATTCCTTTTATTTCTAAATATTACAATAATTTTTCTCTTCTCAAAGGAATCGCTCCTTCTTTGGACAGCTACGTCTTCTTCAAGGTCAACAAAGATGTCGATGGAGTTTTGGTTGAAGAGGAGACATTGGAAACGGGGTGAGTTACAGCTTTGCTCCCTTTCCTAGAATGGTCGAGTGGATTGGGTGATTCAGTAACCCATTTGGTGATATTAGGATTTATAAATGCCAATTCAGGACAGAAAAGGAAAACAGACTCACTCATGGGGCTCAAGTCCTGTATCTATTGTTTTCCAAGCAATCATATTTTGACTTACACAAAAAGCTCATTCCCTTTTCTCAAATTAGGTTTTATAAATAACGACTGGCACCCATACCAACGTCGTCTCCTTCATTGGACACGAAACTCGGCTTGCGAAGACCTGTTGGGGCAAGCGAAAGCGAAATCGTGATGGCACCTATGCCCAGCATCGCCTTCCTGGCACTTGTGCCGGTGGCATGTGTAAAGACATTCGAGCGAGATTGTTGCCAGTGCCGCTGGACTGGCTCCTGTGCAGGTAGCACGTAAAATACACCATTTCGAGTGTGGTCGTTGCCAGTACCGCCTGACTGGCCTTCGTGCTGGTGGCACGTAAAAGCACCCACTACACTCTCGGAGTGGTTAGCGTTAGGAAGGGCATCCAGCTGTAGAAACTCTGCCAAATCAGATTGGAGCCTGGTGTAGCCACTGGTTCGTCAGTCCTCAGTCAAATTGTCCAACCCATGCTAGCTTGGAAAGCGGACGTTAAATGATGATGATGATGATGATGATGATTCATCCATGCCAAAATAATCAATGTTCAGTTGTGTGCCCAACTGTCTCATTCTAACATAGCAAAATGTCTCTTTACTCTTTTACCCTATATAAATACACACACACGCACGCGCACACACACACACACACACACACACACAAAATGTGAATATATTTACCTATTTCTCTCTTTTTTTTCTATTTTCCAGGGATGAAATTGTAGATTTAAAGAAGGGTGATCAACATATAATGCGGTACCTCCCAGTCCAATCCCTGGTGGCTTCTGCTGATATCAGTCTAATATAAAGGACTGATCAAATGAAATTAATCGGATGACATTAAATTATATCTGAGTGTGTGAAATAAAGAGACAGTTTTTTTTTTTTTTTGGAAGGAAGAGAATGGGTGACCAATTATGGACCTATGGACCCATCTTTGTGTATGAGGCACACACACACACACGCATGTTCATACATAGACACACACATTAACACTGCCTTCTTTTACATACCTGTATTTGTTTGTTTAATGTTATTTTCTTTTTTTCTTGCTGGAATGGGTAAGATACAGGGTTATTTTAAGACAGCCTTATTGGTCTATATGTGGAGGCGCAATGGCCCAGTGGTTAGGGAAGCAGACTCGCGGTTTCGATTCCCAGACTGGGCGTTGTGAGTGTTTATTGAGTGAAAACACCTAAAGCTCCACGAGGCTCCGGCAGGGGATGGTGACGAACCCTACTGTACTCTTTCACTACAACTTTCTCTCACTCTTTCTTCCTGTTTCTGTTGTACCTGTAATTCAAAGGGTCAGCTTTGTCACACTGTGTCACGCTGAATATCCCCGAGAACTACGTTAAGGGTACACATGTCTGTGGAGTGCTCAGCCACTTGCACGTTAATTTCACGAGCAGGCTGTTCCGTTGATCGGATCAAGTGGAACCCTTGACGTCATAAGCGACGGAGTGCCAACAACAACATTGGTCTATATATTGTGATTTGCTGTCAATAAAAAAATGCAATAGGGCCCAGTACATTGCTTTGCCTAGGAACCTATAAAACTACTAAGATGACTCTTGTTAGACAGTGAGTTATTTGAGGCAGGATTTTACAGCCGGATGTTTTTCCTGACACCAACCCTCAACTGTCTGTCAAATATGGAATTTTTATTTATTCCAAAGATATTTGAAATTGCAGAGCCATTGGTAGCATTGTCAACAAAGAGTGTCAGCGTCATCACTGTTTTGCTCAGAGGGCGATATGTTTGAAGTATCAGCATCCACACTTACATATACTCTCTTTTACTCTTTTACTTGTTTCAGTCATTTGCCTGCGGCCATGCTGGAGCACCGCCTTTAGTCGAGCAAATCGACCCCGGGACTTATTCTTTGTAAGCCTAGTACTTATTCTATCGGTCTTTTTTTGCTGAACCGCTAAGTTACGGGGACATAAACACACCAGCATCGGTTGTCAAGCAATGCTAGGGGGACAAACACAGACACACACACACACACACACACATATATATATATACATATATATGACGGGCTCCTTTCAGTTTCCGTCTACTAAATCCACTCTCAAGGCTTTCGTTGGCCCGAGGCTATAGTAGAAGACACTTGCCCACGGTGCCACTCAGTGGGACTGAACCTGGAACCATGTGGTTGGTAAGCAAGCTACTTACCACACAGCCACTCCTGTGCCTATATACAAACATTTATATTCTGTTATTCTTCTACTTGTTTCATGGTAGTGCACTGCCTTAAATGGTCTTTTAGTCAAACAAATCGACCCCAGAACTTATTCTTTGTAAGCCTAATACTTATTCTATCAGTCTCTTTTACTGAACTGCTAAGTTATGGGGACATAAACACACCAACATCAGTTATCAAGCATTCTGTAAATTTCATTTGTATAAACAGGATGTTCAAAAAGTCTCTCTGCATTAAGTATTTTATTGCAAAATAAATATTTTTATAAGATGGTATAAGACTGCAAAAGAATATATTAGACTTTACAAGAGTTTAAAAAACTTTATAAAAGTGTTGAAAGTGTCGTCTTTCATTTTCAATACATAAGTTGACTCTTCTACGCATGTTTTGAAATACATCTTGGAGAGTCTGACACGGTATGGACCGTGTGGTGAAAGTTATGATTGTGTCCTTTAGCTCATTAATGGTTTTCAGGCGATTCTTGTACCCTGATTCTTTACTGGTTCCCCAGAAAAAACGTCTGGTGGTGTTAAATCAGGTGATCTTGCCGGCCAAAGTCCCTCTGAAATAATCCGTTCATCGTAAAACTTTTGAAGTAGCACCGTGGTTATGCGTGAAGTTGACTCTTCTACACATGTTTTGAAATACATCTTGGAGTGTCTGACACGGTATGGACCGTGTGAAGGTTATGAGTGTGTCTTTTCGCTCATTAATGGTTTTCGGGCGATTCTTATACACTGATCCCTTACTTCCTCCCCAGAAAAAATGTCTGGTGGTGTTAAATCAGGTGATCTTGGTGGCCAAAGTCCCTTCAAAATAATCCGTTCATTGTAAAACTCTTGAAGTAGCACCGTTGTGATGCGTGAAGTATGTGGTGTAGCTCCATCTTGCTAAAAGTATGCATTATTACTTTCACTTTCAGTGAGTTGGCCATAAATGGATTTACTCTTTTACTTGTTTCAGCCATGCTGGAGCACCGCCTTTAGTCGAGTTAATCGACCCCAGGACTTATTCTTTGTAAGCCTAGTACTTATTCTATCAGTCTCTTTTGCTGAACCGCTAAGTTATGGGGACGTAAACACACCAGCATCGCATGTCAAGCGATGTTGGGGGGACAAACACAGACACACAAGCATACACATATACATATATATGACGGGCTTCTTTCAGTTTCCGTCTACCAAATCTGCTCACAAGGCTTTGGTCGGCCCGAGGCTATGGCAGAAGACATTTGCCCAAGGTGCCATGAAGTGCGACTGAACCCAGAACCATGTGGTTGGTAAGTAAGCTACTTACCACACAGCCACTCCTGACAATATTTGAGCAATATCTTTCGGTGTTGATGGTGTCTTCAAAAAATATCAGTCCCACAATACGCTTTCTCGTAATTCCTATCCATACTCCAGCTTTTTCAGGATGCAGAGGTTGCTCATCCTTCACGTGTGGATTCTCAGTGCTCCATAACCTTGTGTTTTGCAAATTTACGTATCCCAACATTTGAAACCAAGCCTCATCAGTGTAAAAGCACCCATCCAGCACTTCTATGCCTTTTGCAGCAACAAAGTTTTGGAACCAATGACAATAACGAAGCCTTTTAGCATTATCCATAATCTTCAATTCTTGAATGGCCAGCTCTTTGTATGGAAAGAAATTTTATTTCTTTTTTACTGCCATGTAAGCACTTCCTAGGCTGACTTCCGTTTCCTGTGACAATTTGCATAGGGACTTTGATGGGTTTGCCAACAGTTTATCAGAAATATTAGAGAGTGTTTCAGCTGAAAGAACAGTAGGCCTACCGCTTCTTGCTGCATCTTCCAATGAGCCTGTGTTTTTAAATTTTCTTATCAAATCTCGCACAGTATCACGATGTGGAACAACAGTATTTGGAAAAGAACTTCTGTTTCACAGTATCTGTGTATTTGTTTCCAGCTCGAAACACCCTTTCAACTAAAAATGTACGTTCTTCAATGGTTTGCATGTTGACACGCTGAAGGGTAGGTACACAATGACTGACACCCGGCCGACCATGCAGTGGTAGCCAAGTTGTGCATGCGCAGGATTAAAAAAAAAATTCGCTGTGGAGAGACTTTTTGAACACATATATATATATACACATACACACACGATGGGCTTTTTTTCAGTTTCTGTCTACCAAATCCACTCATAAGGTTTTGATTGGCCTGAGGCTATAGTAGAAGACTGGTCTTCCTTTTCAGGACCAGAATATATTTCTTTGCTGATTTATTACTGAATATTTCACAAAACTCAAGAAAGACCCACTTTGGAGTCTGCCCCATCATTGCTGCTGTTGCTACTACAACAGAAGAACAGCTGAGAAGGCATCCAATAAACAAAAGAAAAGAAATAATGAAAAAAAAAAAATGTGATGGATTGATTAAAACCTCCCACCACACCTCACCTACATACTACCACCACTGACCATCATGTTTCCTTCTCCCTTCTCCCTCCCTCTCTCTAACCACTGATACTTTCATGGCTTCTGTTTCTCTAAACCAGTAAAGTGGGTTATAACTCCCTGCTCCTCGCAAGCCCATCTAATGCCCCTGTATTTCCTTTGGTTGTCACCAGTTAATCCATTCATTTTATTCTAATAAATAATAAAGACTTCTAACTCAAGTGCAAGGTTGACCTTTTTATATATATATATATATATATAGGAGGGAGAATACAGATGTTACTGGCATGGATAATCAAGTCAGGTCCTCTACTCTTTTACTTGTTTCAGTCATTTGCCTGCGGCCATGCTGGAGCACCGCCTTTAGTCGAGCAAATCGACCCCAGGACTTAGTCGTTGTAAGCCTAGTACTTATTCTATCGGTCTCTTTTTGCCGAACCGCTAAGTTACGGGGACGTAAACACACCAGCATCGGTTGTCAAGCGATGTTGGAGGGACAAACACACATATATACGACGGGCTTCTTTCAGTTTCCGTCTACCAAATCCACTCACGAGGCTTTGGTTCGCCCGAGGCTATAGTAGAAGACACTTGCCCAAGGTGCCACGCAGTGGGACTAAACCCAGAACCATGTGGTTGGTAAGCAAGCTGCTTACCACACAGCCACTCCTACGCCTCTGATAATATATTTAAAATTGTTATAGTATCACTGACTATAACTGAACTCATTCAAAGTAGAAAGCGGCTGTTTTCAATTGATGTGTATTAAACAACTCACTGTTACACACACACACATCATACATCACAATTATTAAAAGACTGGGATTGCACCTAGAAAGTTCCCCTCTGAGGCACAAGTCCAGGTAAGGTTGTTTGTGGAAGACCAGCAGTCACCCATACATACCAGCCTTCCTTCTCTATGCCACCAAAGTTATCCAAAGGAAAGGCAAAGGCTAATACAATTTGGCATCAGTGACATCGCAACTCGTTTCTACAGATGAGTGAACTGGAACAATGTGAAATAAAGTGCCTTGCTCAAGAACACGACATGTAGTCGGATTCAGGAATCAAACTCACTACCTCATGATTGAGAGCCCGTCGCTCTAACTATTAAGCTCGTGTGTATGGATGACAGCGATTTTACTTAGCTTGATGCATCCTCCCAATTACAACAAATTACCACAACTCCCAGTCCCCTGTCATTACCTCAGTGAGGTCCAGTGTCTGAAGATCCTTTCTCGCCACATCGTCTTACATTTTCTTGGGTCTAGTCCTTCCACAGGTTTCCTCCACAATTAGAGCTTGACACTTCTTTATGCAGCTGTCCTCATCCATACATCTCACATGACAAAACCAGTGCAGTCTTCTCTCTTGCACAAAACATCTGATGTCTCTTATATACCCAAGTTTCCTCTTAAATCATTTACACTCTGTCATGTGTGCACACTGACATTACCCATCGAGGGAAGCATAATGTTAAATGGATCCATCATTAGCTGTCTAATTTATGAAACGAAAACATTAAAATGATGATAATTATATTTATATTTACATGGAACATAGACTGGGAGGCCATGCAAATCTGTCGACCACACCTGCTAGGTGGTGGTGTGATGTCCTCATGCTCAACATTATTCATTTATGACAATTGTAGTCTTGGCCTATATTTTGTTTATAGTTTGCATAACTTTACTGACAGCCTATATATTCTGTTTGATTTATATAACTAGTTATGTCCCATATAATCCAATACCGTGACCATTCATTCAAGACAAAGGAGAAGCTAAAAATTTTTTAATTTGCTTTTTCTTCAGTTGTTTTGAAAGTGATGTGAAGGCATAGATGCCCAACTGGATAGATAGAGTAGTTTGACTAAGTTGAACAATGGTGGTTTGTATATTGAGAAAGATTTTGTTCTTGTGTTCTATATTCAAGACAAATTTGACTTTTAAATGTCACCATTCCACAGTAAATATATATAAATAAAGAAGCACAGGCATGGCTGCATAGTAAGAAGCAAACTTCCCAACCACATGGTTCTGGGTTCAGTCCTACTGCATGGCATGTTGGGCAAATGTTTTCTACTAAGTGGCTGAGTATTCCACAGGCATGTGTACTCTCAGTGTTAATTCTTTTTTTCCTATTTTAGGTGTGAGTAACCAGGAACATGCTCCACTCTCATAGTAATCCCCCCATCTCCTAGCATGAAACTGACCTATCCCAGGACTTAAACCACCGTAAAGACCCCCTTTGGTCGTGAATGACCATGGAATTGCACTTAGAAAGTTCCCCTCAGGGGCACACGTCCAGGCAAGGTTGTTTATGGAAGAGCAGCAGTCACCCAGGCATACCAGCCTCTCCTCTCCACACCACCAATGTTATCCATGAAAAAGGCAAACGTCAATACAGCTTGGCACCAGTGACATTGCAACTCATTTCTACAGCTGAGTGAACTGGAAACACGTGAAATAAAGTGTCTTGTTCAAGAACACAACACTCAGCCTAGTTCAGGTATCGAACTCATTGAATGCTCAAACTTAAACTTGGAAGTATATAATGATATTACTGGATAGTACTGGGCAATTCTGAAGGTGGATGAGTTTTATACTGTGCTCTTCCACATTCCTAACAGAATATACCGTAACTATAAATTAAGTACCAGTTACGATGTAATTGACTTAATCCCTTTGTCTGTCCTTGTTTGTCCCCTCTATGTTTAGCCCCTTGTGGGCAATAAAGAAATAAGAAACTGAAAGATAGAATAAGTATCAGGCTTAAAAATAAGGCCTAGGGTCAATTTGTTCGACTAAAGCCTTCAAAATGGTGCCCCAGTATGGCTGCAGTCCAATGATTGAAGCAAGTGGAAGATAATATAACAGTATGGCTCTAGGTCTGCTCTATCAACTGAACTGGGGTTAAAAAACAACAACAACTATTGACAGTTAAATATTCCTTTTAAAAACCCACCCAACCATCTGTTGTTAATAACAACACCACACCAGCCACCCTTCCTCCACTCCTCCTATTGTCAACTGTCTTTTAATTAAATCTGTAATTAGATCCTCGATTGGCCTACAATTTTTCGTGTGAGCAACAAGACAACGTTGTTAAGCTACAAGAAATTAGTCGACTGCTAGAAAGTTATAAATGTTCCCTGTGCAATGTTTGTGATTTAATTAACCAACGTCTTGTACAGTTGTCGAACCAGCAAGAGAAAAGTCTCTTGTTTGGTCATTCAACCAATGATAATTGCAGTGAGGTAGCAATTGTCACATTCAGACCGACTTCCACATTGTTCCTTCCTTCCTTCCTCTCTTGCAACCACTACCAGAATCTTTACATGGTTGTGCTAGAAACAGCAACCAAATGACACTATATCATTTTAAATAAAAACAGGAACAAGCTGGACAGTGTAGTCCTAGATACATTATATACGTCAAGCTGGCTGAATCATTAGCATATTGAACAAAATGCTTAGTGACATTTCTTCTGACTCTTTGTTTTGAGTTCAAATTCTGCTGAGGTCAACTTTGTTTTTCATCCTTTCGAGGTTAACAAAGCTACTATTAATTGAGCACTGGGTTTCATGTAACCGGTTCCCTCTTTACCCCGAAATTTCAAGCCTTGTGCCTATATTAGAAAGAATTATCATCATCATCAAGGCAGTTAGTTCAAATCCTGCCAAGGTTGATTTTGCCTTTCATCCTTTCAGGGTCTATAATGTAGTCCTAGATACACAACAGGCAGCAAGCTGGCAGAATCATTTGCACATTGGACAAAATGTTTAGCAGTATTTATTTCAACTCTTTACATTCTGAATTCAAATCTCACTGAGGCCAACTTTACCTTTCATCCCTTCAGGGTTGATAGCATAATGTACCAATCAAGTACTGGAAGCAACTTAACTGACTTGTCCCCTTCCCCTCAAAATCGCTGGCCTTGAACCCTGCATCAGACTGGTGTCCCATTCAAAGGGAATGCTGTGATCTTGGTCACTTATACATCATAGAAACTAGGTAATTGACCTTAAGAGTCCTACAGTTTAAGAAAAAGACACACAATTCTTAAGAAGATGACAGGATAGTCATGGCCAGCACTGGATTAACCATTCAACCAAATAAACACATGCTTGGAGCATCAAGGGAAGCGGGCATCACAGAAATGCTAAATAGTTTATGGCACAAAAGAAATCACTTTAAACTTGCTAAAATAATATTCGGGATGTTTTATCTCTGCTAAGTATAGAATCAGATGTGTTATGTTAGATTAATTTTGAGAATTTGCTCAAAGATTTTGCAATTAAAAAACATAAGACAAAAATATCCAAATATAAATAAAGTGGAAGTAGACAAAAATAAACATTTTTCATTTTGAAAAATAAAAATTTACTTTATAGTCTATTATTGTTTTGAATTACATATATATGAGGGCACCAACATTTTTTAAGGGCCTCTGTGGGTCTTAATCCAAGAACAACTCACAGCTGGAGCAATTTTTATTCAATAGTCTACACAGCCAAGGCAGATTTAAGTTAAACATTACCATCTATCTTAACAAAGGAAGGATAAATTGAATAATGTAGTCCAAGATACACAATTCATAATCATCATTTTAGCATCCACTTTTCCATACTTGCATTAGTTGGACAGAATTTGTTGAGGTGGATTTTCTACAGATGGATGCACTTCTTGTTCCTAACCCTCATTTGTTTCTAAGTAAGGTTATATTTTTTTCCATGACCAGACATGTTTTCATGAGAGATTGGAAATAAATAACACTGCTTGTATGATAATGACACTCACTGACAACTATCATGTGATATGAAAGCCAGGAGATAGTAAAACACACACACACCAGAACTATCACTGAAGACGCTTTCTCAAGGTGCTATGCAGTAGGACTGAACCTGAAACCATATGGTCAGGAAGCAAACTTCTTAACCACAACAGTCACGCCAACTCTCTTACAAATTCTACCAAATCCAACACCAGAAGTTGATAAATAAGGAAACAGTCTGGGATAGGGAATTACCATAATTTTTTAAGCATTATGTCCTAGTTGGTTTGGTGCCCCCATTTTGGTTGTTGTACTCTCCAGTTTTCTTCAGGTGCGTTGTGATTCACCTTAGTGCCTTGCCTGGGATTGAACTCAAAATCCTTAGGTGACTGCACTGCATTAACCAGAGCCTTTATCCACTACACTGTGCCTGTAGTGTCAGAATGAATTTTTAAGGTTTATAAACCTTCATTGATATTTTATGTTGGCTCCATATTGATTGGATAATACAATTCTATATTTCTGAGATGAGAAATTTTATATTTTGTATTAGTTGGACAAATACATAATGTAAAATTCCTCATGTGTTTATGTCCCCACAACCTAGCAGTTCAGCAAAAGAGACTGATGGACTAAGCACTAAGCTTTGAAAAAAATAAGCCTTGGAGTCAATTTGTTTGACTAAAAACCCTTCAAGTTAGTACTCCAGCATGGTCACAGTCAAAAGACTGAAACAAGTAAAAGATAAAAGATCTTAATACAGAATTGTTAAAGCATTAGGTGAGTAGTCTTGCCATTTCTGTTTTTGGATCTTTATATCTCAAATTCGAACTTTGCTTTGGTGCCAATAACATAAACTTAAAACATAAAGAGTTGGAATAAATACCACATTGCATTTTATCTGATGCTCCAAAGATTCTACCAAAGACCATCACTTTTTTGAGCCAAGATTTGATAATAATATAGAATGCTGCCAGGATTTGAAATCAGAAAGCAAGATGCCTTCAGTCGTATTATAAACAGTAATCTAATGTTCTTTATTACTTACAACCCAATTAAATATATCTTTAATAATTCAGATTTTCTTAATTTTTTTTTTTTTTTTTCACATATTTCATCAAATATATCTTTGCAGAGCAAGAATCAAATAGTTTTAGTGATGGATTTTGAAAACTGTATTTCCTACAGGAAATACTGAAAAATTGAATTGCAGAAGCAGAAAATATCAATTCTAATTTTTGGTGGATAGTTAATATTATGGGAATGACCATGAAATTTAATCACACTCCAAAGGTTTAAAATGACAGGGTATGATTTAATGGAAAATTGGCTGCTATTCCTAGCAGGTTGAATGACCACAAAAATATTCTGGTACAGAATGTCAGTATTGTCTGACAAACAACACCTGTTTGTCTGTAATAGAACAGCAGTTCAATCCAGAAAGTTGTTTCATCTTTCAGTGAGTTAATATTATCAAGTTCTCCTGCAAAATAGCTACCTTTGCATCTTCACTCTACCTTTCTTCCCCTTGGCTGTGGAGACATTTATTCTTATCTTTCGTGGTAGACAGATGATGATGGTGAAGGTGAAGGTTGAAATATGATAGTGAAAGCAGAGTAGCAAGAAAAATGTAAACGATTGGTCTATGTCTCCTAATCTAGTCTATCTATCTATCTACCTACTATCTGTTTGTCTATCTCTCTATCTTTTTTCTTTGTTTTAGTTATTAGACTGAGGTCATGCTGGGGCACTACATTGAAGAATTTTGGTCAGATGAATTGACCCCAATACCTATTATTGTTTTTTTAAAAACCTGGTACTTATTCAATCGGTCCCTTTTGCTGAACTGCTAATTTACGGGTATGTCAATACACCAACACCAGTTGTCAAGCAGTGGTGGGAGAAAAACACAGACTCGTACACACATATACAACAGGCTTCTTTCAGCTTCTGTCTACCAAATCCACTCACAAAGCTTTGGCCAGCCTGAGGCTATAGTAGAAGACACTTGTGCAAAGTGCTACACAGTGGAACTGAACCTAGGACCATGTGATTGAGAAGCAAACTTCTTACTATAGAGCCACCTATCTATTTATCAATCTATCTATATTATATATATTAATGTATAGATATGTATGTATGTATTGAAAGAGAGAGAGAGAATAGAAATGTAAAAGATAGAACGTAGTATGTTGCAAATCAGAGTGTGTGAGTGAGCGACAGAAGGAAAGTGATATAAGTACATGAGTGAGTGATAAAGAGAGGGAGGGAGAAAGAGACAGGGAGATATGCAAGAGTAAAAGACATCTCTCACCGTACCGTTATCATTACTACTACTACTACTACTATCACCAGTATCTCTCTCTCTATAGGCTAACATCATCGTTATCGTCATCGTAACAAATACTGCGCCTCTTTAAAAACGAACAGAATAAATAACAAACAAAACACGAAACTTTATAAATCGAAAACCCACACTTCTAACCGAGCAACCAACCGGAGCTGTTCTACATTTGTATCTCATCAGTTATACTAACTGGAGCCGAATATTACTAGAAAGTAGTGGGGGGTGAAAAACAAGAGCTAAGAGAGAGAAGGAAAAAGAGCGGTGGCTGCGGCCTTGATTCGTGTGCTAACTGCTCAGCGATTTGTCAGTCCTTGTTTGAAAGAGGGTATATAATAGCGCTAAACCTACCCGACTGTTTACCCCTGTTCTTTCTAGCTTGTGTGCAGGAACTGTCGTCTTGTCCTGGTCGTTTCGTTTGTTGTGTCCTCCTCCTTTGATTTTCACTTTTTTTCTTTTCCTTGTTCTTTTCTTTACTACTGACCCAGCTAGACACAAACCTTCAAGTCTTGTGGTTTTGAACTTCAGTTGATAAAAGAAAACAAAAAACTATCGAACCGTTCTATATATATATTAGAATATTACGAAAAACATAAGTAACAAGCAAAAATGCCTTCAACTCCGGAACAAATAGCTCGTTATGAGAAGGTAAGTACTGAAAATTACTTAATTCTTCTTACAATTACTTACAATTATAGATCTTTTAACTTGATTTGATTGATTGACTTAATTCTTCTCTTAATTATTATTACTAAAAACGTTCGTTTTTGTGTGTGTGTGTGTGTGTGTTCCATCCCTCGGTTCAGTGTAAAGCCCCTCTACTATTTTGTGTCTCTTTACTCCCGCGGTAAAAAAATCATCATTGTTGATTATTATTACTATAACTTATTGATACCATTGTATCAACAATATTACTATTATTTAATGGGCGGGTGTGGAATCTTGTACGTCTGACGAAATATATCTCGTATTTATTAAAATTCTGTCTGTTTCTGTAACCTTTCATCTCTCTGGGTGGGGTTAATAAAACGAGTACCTGTCAAGTAACGCGGTGCCAATTAAATATACAGCATCAATTCCTTACCAAAATGTAAGGTCTTGTTCCTGTGTCATGAAACATTATTGCAATTATTAGGGTGGAAATCGTTGAATTTCATATAAAATACACTCTGGTATTTAATTGAAATCTTGTTGGGGTTAATTTTGCCTCTCATTCCACCGAGATCGATAAAACAAGCACCGATTAAATCATTTTCTTCCCTAAAATGTGCGACCTTTCGTTTAAGTTACAGATTATTTCCATTAAGGGTCTCTTACATATGTAAAAGATCAACTGTTACACGTATAAAATATGTCTTGTTGATTTGTCCTGTTTGCATTTTGATGTTATTAAAGTAGGTCTGTACTTTTGTTATATAACATAAATCATGAATGTGTGTATAATGTATACACACACACACACGTAGATGAGTTCCACAAATATGTGTGTATATATAATATATATGTGTGTTTTGATAAAGATTATATTAAGTTACATAACGTTTATACAGAGATCTATATTATATATTTATAAACATGTAATTATTGATGTACATATAGAGATAGACATTGATAACGTATGCGCACATATATATATATATAACATATACACACAGGTTTATATTTATACACATTCACTTACACGACATGTATATAACACAAGACCCAGCAGATGTTTATCAAACACAGATATACATATATCATGTAGACGTATGTTCTAGAGAACGTGGTGTTGTTTCACTCTACGCCAACCGCGATACCAGTGGACTTATGATCAGAAACGTTTCAGTTGTAACCAGCCGCCTTTTATTTACTTATTTTATCAGATACGGTATATCTAACAGTGTAAGATGTAATATATGGTGATTTTGTATGCTATTTTAGCAGTTCGAACACCCATATAGAGGTTTTCTTGTTAGCTGAATGAAGAACATGTTGTTTAGCGCCAGGTCGGCACTGAACGAGCGATCCTACGATCTATGACATTCTAGCCGTAAACATTCTATCTTCTTGGGTATGTAGGACGGTAGTAGCCAGACTAGTCCTATCTAAAATAGTAGGGATGTGATTTGCGGGAAATGTGGTTGTTAATTTTGACAGACCCAGTGACCATGTTGAGATTCCGTCGTTGACTAAATGTAGAGCGTTACAGACGTTATGTTGTATGTGTATGTTATATAGACACATGTAGAAATAATATTTGACTAGAATACACACATACATGTATATAATGTCTGTATACATATACATATGTATATATATATGTGTGTGTGTGTAATAATGGGGCCTCAAGTGCCCACGAAGTCGTAGGAGCACCATCATGACATGCTGTGCACCAGCTTTCTTTCCATCTATCACAGTTTGTGTGGGCGCTTGTATATATTATACCTTGTGTCAACGTCTCGATCTCTAATATGTACATCTATCTATCTATCTATCTATCTATGTATATATTAATTGGTTTATTATGTAGCTGCGATGTTCATAAGTGTATGTGTGAACACACACAAATGTGTGTATAAATGTATAGTAAGCCCGTACATTCGATGTATGTCATAACATATGTCTTACTAGGTTACTACATTTTCTGCTGCATACAGAGGTAATTAAATACCTCCACGTTGGTGTGACGAAGTTGTTAAAAATAACAGCATCAACTGCCACCGAGACCCCTTCAAATTACACCTTAACTTTTGAAACCCATGAAAACCACATTGAATAATACAATCCTAGAAACAAATGTAAAAGACAAGATGATATCAAATGGGCGATGTTTGATCAAATCTGACCTGAAGTTAAACCACAACATATGTACACTTGTCATGAGTGTTTCATTTCGATTATTGATCTACTTGTTCGAGTCTGACCCAAAGCTTATACGTTATATCACTATTAGAACGTAATCGATCGTATATCTGTTAGATGAGGGTTGGCTCGCTACTAAATAAAAACACTGTATTTATGTTGTTTAACAACTGTTTTTGTAACATACAGACGGAGGCCTATAAATGGCTAATTACCAGTTTGTATACACACACACACACACACATACATGCATACATACATACTCGCATGCATACATACGTACATACATGCATACATACATACTCGCATACATAGACGTATCATAAACTCAGGTGCAGTAGGGTGCGCTTGCACCCGCTAAAATTTTCGGGGGAAATGAAAATGTTTTGAACATCCTAGGTTATGCCTGGGTTTGCACTCCGACCCCCCGCCCCTGCAAATTTCACTCCCATACTCCCGCGCGCGCGCGCGTCTGTTTGCGTGAGTAATTAATGTATACAACATAAATGAAGCGAAGATAGCTCAATTCGGGAATTGAAACTCAGCCGCAGATTCGCTTTGTCAGGAGTTTCCTCTACTGACACATTCCGCCCATGATGGCCTCTTATTATATATAATTCATTATAATTCCATCCATATCTATGATTCTTTACATGCACATTATATCGATCCCAAATACTTGACTTCCATCATTTGATCTTAGAACGGAAAGTACCGCCGCTTAATGCTGCAAGCATTGTTTCTTGTTTCCGACTCTAACGATTGTGCCACCAATCTATAATTTCTCGAACCACGCAGAATGACTTGACGTAAATAGTTCGACCTAAATCGTTTTCAGATCACACCCTGCTTTTTTTCTTTTCCTTTCATTTTTAAGGAAGTAGTGCCAAGGCTATCTTGGCAGCATTAAAGGCCCGTGGGTCCTATAATATCTATACATAGATCATAATTGGATTCCTTCAACTCGTGAAACTCCCGTGTAGCTGCCAAGTGCGTCTGCGCCTTTAGACGGTTCTGTGTACTGTTAGATGTATGAAGAATACAGGAAGCTTACTGTGGGAACAACCTCAATTATGCTTTTATTTATGTTTTATTCAAATAGTTATCTGGGTTAATGTTTACTTTAACACCTGGCTACTAAAACAAAAACAAAAAATAAAACCAAACAAGTGTAATAGGTATTTAAAAAATTGTATTAAACGAATATGAAACAAAAATATGCGCCAACGAGCCGGGGATGGGGTGTGGAGAGAACTATCGGAAAATACACAAGATCCGATTTTTTCCCCTCATAACTTTTAGGAAAATGTATCATGGTGAGAGAAACAAATTCATAAATATGGTGTTGAATATGTTTTCACTATGGAAAAAAAGTTAAGGGTGATTTAGCTGTTGTTTTTAGCACGTTGGGATCTTTTAAAAAAACCTTTTGATCAACGAAAAATAAAGGAATTTCAAACTTCTTTCCATTACACTCAAGCAAAAAAAAAAATACTTTATGAATTTCTTTCTCTTCCAAATTCTTCTCTCCACCTCCTCGGAAAAAAAATTTCCCCACTAATTTCTTTGTAATCGTAATCTATGCTGTTTGAAAGGTATTTGTATGAAATTTCATTAAAAGTTATCCTTTTTCCTAAAAGTTATGAGGGAATAAATCGGATCGTGTGAATTTTCCGAAAGTCCTCTCCCCACCCCCTCGAAAAAGATTTTCTCCACAAATTTCTTTATAATCGTAATCTATGCCGTTTGAAAGGTATTTATATGAAATTTCATTAAAAGTTATCCTTTTTCCTAAAAGTTATGAGAGAAAAAATCGGATCGTGTGAATTTTCCGAAAGTCCTCTCCCCATCCCCCTGTTCGTTGGCGCAAATTTTTGTTTTCATATTCGTTTAATACACATTTTTTTTTCACATCTATTACACTTGTTTCCTGTTTTTGTTTTGTTTTGGTGGCTGGTTGTAAAAGTAAACATTAACCAGTAATTTGCAACGTGATGCATGTTAGTGAAGGGTGACCAAAAAACGAAATAAGCAGTATTGGTTTTGTGTGAGGAATTGGCATGAAGCCCAGAAGAAAAAGAGATGTTTTGCTGAAGAACATAACGTAATACTGCATTGGGTTGCGATGATAATGGTGTTGCTGTCTGTGATGGTTTCTAACTCTTGTACGGGGACCACATATTTATGCTACAGGGATTCGTTTATATCTTTTACCGTATTTTTCTCCTTTTACTGGTTTGTCATTGGATTGCGGCCATGTTGGGGCACCATTTTGAAGGTTTTTAGTTCAACAAATCGACGCCAGACCCCTTTCTGCCTCACAAGGCTTTGGTCAGTGCAAAGTTATAGTAGAAGATACCCAAGATGCTACACAATGGGACTGAACCGTTGACCTTATGGTTGGGAAGCAAGCTTCTTAACCTCACAGCCAAACCTGTATACTGTTGGTACTTAAGTCAACCATAATGCAACACACACACACACACACACTTCTTATGATAATTTTATATCAACTTTCCATACTGACATGGGTAGAACACTTCAACAAAATTGTTGGAGGAACACGGTGTCTTCTAGTATCTCATTTTTGGCATGATTTTTATGGATAGTGTTACTCCTAACAATAACCGCTTTACAGAATGTACTGGGTGTATTTTTCATGGCTCCAGCACTATAGTGGTCTCTTTGTCATCAGCAATACTAAATTGCTCTTGAGCCTTGCATTATTGTTGTCCAGATCAATTACCAAACGTGTGTGTGTGTGTGTAGCCAAAGCTCTAAACATCTATTTGAACGATAAAGAAATCTTGAAAATTCCAATTTTAATATATTTTAATTAAAAAAATGTTCTTTCTCTACAGCTTTCATTCTCTGCAATTGCCTCCTCTGTGTTTCCTTGTTTTCAATCTTAAAACTTATATTTACATCTCAGTCACATCTGCCTGCCATTTTCATTTATTTATATATATATATTATAGTGGGGTAGGCTGGTTTATGGGGCAACCCCATAAACTGTTCTACTCCACTGTAATATTAACTGCTCTACATCTTAGAGTGTGCTTTTCCTCCCTGAGAAAATTGCATCGGGTGCAAGAGGTGGAAATACACTGAGCTGGTGGAGAGCTGTCAAAGTAATGGCTGGTAAGCACGGTGGGATCCCATTGAAGTGGGAAGCTGAGGCCTTGCAGGTCAGTCCCTCTGCAGAACTTACAGCATGATTGGCATCACAGTAGGCAGAAGGCCACCAGGCTGGAGGCAGTGGAGGTTGGTTAAAAGTGTTTTGTAGATCAGGGTGCAAGCACTGAGAGGGACAATGTAGTGATTGGGAGTGCAACACTCTAACCACTAGGCCATGCACCTTCACTTATATATGTGTGTGTGTATAAACATTATGAATTTTATATATGTGTACATATATATATATATATACACCTCTCAAGGTGAAATCAAAATTTGAAAACCCTACAAGACTAGGTGAAAGCGCTAATTTATAAAACATGTAACATATGAATAAAACTTTGTAAACGTACAACCATCCAGACGTCTGAGTACCTGATTATTATTTCTAATATATAATTCCTGTACATCACCTCCAAACCTTCCAATATATATATATATATATATATATATATATATATTGGGTAGGACTCCTGATAGACTAATGCATTCGTTCTTTGTATGGGTAAAAAAAATGAAGGAGAATCTTGATGGAATATTATATACAGTTAAAGTTACTTAAGTTTTGATTAAACATCATATAAAAAGTGAATTATTTGTCAGTATTATATTGTACAATATAGCTTGCTAATTGCCCATTGCTATATTTATGGCAAAAGCTTTCTAATTTAATTTAGTTTGTCTTTAGTTTTCCTTTCCTTATGGTTTTCGAAGCGATTCATGTCTGCCATTATTGTATGGAAGACTTGATTAGAAATAAACAAAAAAGTTTTTCACTTGATTCTATTTCTGGAAGCCTTTACTGTTGCTATTTACTCTCCATCATTGTTGATACTCTCAGAAATTGAAACATCCAGGTTAAAGTCCACCAAATGTATTTTTTTCATGTAACTTATAAAGCCATTGTGTAGACAAGACTTTCTTCTTTGTAATTCTATTATGTTGGGTTAACAGTAACCTAAAATTTATAATCGTGAATTGCTTTTCATAACTTGTGTGTTTTTCGATTCAAGTTAAGAAAAACTGTTTTATGAAGAAGGTCAAACAGACATTGCACTGTTTACAAATGTTTTATGAAAGTATCTTACCTTGATGAACTTTGGTTTCAAACAATGGGTATTTTGGAGTAAAGATTGTTTGCCAACATAACATGGCAGTCCTGATTTAGGACGAATGTTGCTGTAATTTAGCCCCAGGAGACATCGTCTCCAGCTGGTTATACAACACGATCTGTGTCTTTATATTTTCTAACAAGGGAATCTAGCACCCCCATATAAAATACCCTCATATAAAATGGGTATTTTATATTAAATAAATGAGGAGATAGTAGTAACATCACTCTTACCAGACATGTTCCTGTTCTCATCATGGTCAAACTTACAGTTCTCTGGGAGGGCAGATTTGATATTTCCCACCAATAAAGAAAATAAATATCAAAACTTATTAGTTGATGAGGCTCTTGTCAAGGGATAACATGCAGCTTCATTTTCCATTGAAATCAGTTGCCATGGATTTCCAGCTAGATCAGTGTGCTATTTCCTACAGAAGACAGCCCCGAGCCCTGACAACTAAAGAAATCCATCAAGGAGATAGGCAACTGAAACTAACACATGGTGGTTATGGTTGATAAGGGATTGCAAATGGAATCCTTCCGTTGGTGAAAACTAGTTCCATCCTCGCTGCCCCAGTCAGGTGAAGTGTACAGGCTAAAGGGTGAAACGCTTGTGACCCTGAGATACCTGCTGATGATACAAACATATTTCTGGCAACATGATGGCTTTAGAAGAGTTTTCAAAACTTCTGTGTAGCTTTTGCAGCTTCTGTATGGGGCAAAGCATCTCCCATGCTTGTTTCACCTCATCTACTGATAATATACATTTTTAGATTCAAAGGTCTATGTTTGCAGTTCATTTTAGGGGTCACTGTAAAGTATCACCCTCCCATACATACATACACCCTTGCTAGTGACCCAGACACCAACCTTGTTAACCCATTAACATTTAAGCTGGCCATATCTGATCGAATTATTCTACATGTTTTATGCCCTAACTGGCCAGATCTGGCCTCTCCCATCTATCCTATAATGTCATTCTAAAAATAAGCAATCACATCATCAAAATCTCAAAGCAACAAGATAATGCTTGTTTAATTCAAAACCACATGAATTCATGAGTATTACATTTGATAGAATAATCAAATCGACTTAAAGTCAGTTGGTCACAAGTTGGCCTTTTACACTCTTAAGGTACATTCTCAGGTAAAAGTCACACACGGCATTCTGTATTGTACTGTTATACTGGTGATAGTCAAAAATTCTGAAGTCTCAAGCATTCATCTTATAAACAAATACGAGGTTGCTTCAATGTCTCTGTGACAGGAATATTCATCCAACAATCAGGATAACCACAGTGGTGATCGATAACCAAACCTATGGGAAGCGTTTGTTAGCTGACATTATCTGTAGACAGGTTAATTTCTAAGAAATTAATCCCATTAGATTTCAACCGAACTATTTATTATTACTACCGGGAACTGGCGCACCAATCGTCGCAACGTTGATCACTCATAAGTTGGCTAGGTCGTAAGTCAATGACGGCCTGCATAAGAAATTAAAATGACAAAGGAAGCTGTAGGGTAATTAATACACAAACATTCAATTATGAGTGCATTGCATCTAATTGTAGAAACGGCTGTATGCTAATGAAGTGCATGACATAATTTCTTATTCTTTTGTCATGCTAATTTCTTATTACTGCTCTGTACTCAACTGAAACTTCATTCTGAAGTATGAGTTCTAACACCCAGTTTTTAGTATTGCTATGCCTAAGCAAAATAATAATAATATGCTGCCAGAGCAGCCGACTGGCTTCCGTGCCAGTGGCACGTAAAAAGCACCATTCGAACGTGATCGTTACCAGCATCGCCTTACTGGCACTTGTGCCAGTGGCAAGTGAAAAAATATTTGAGAAAGGTCGTTGCCAGTGCCACTGGACTGGCTCCTGTTCAGGTGGCACGTAAAGAACACCACTTGAGCGTGCTCGTTGCCAGTACTGCCTGACTGGCCCTTGTGCCGGTAGCATGTAAAAGCACCCACTACGCTCTTGGAGTGATTTGCGTTAGGAAGGGCAACCAGCTGTAGAAACTCTGCCAAATCATATTGGAGCCTGGTGCAGCCATCTGGTTCGCCAGTCCTCAGTCAAATCGTCCAACCCTTGCTAGCATGGAACATGGACGTTAAACAATGAATATTAATAATAATAATAATAATAATAATAATGGTTACAAATTTTGGCACACGGCCAGTAATTTCGGGGTAGAGAGTAAGTTGATAACATCAACCCCAGTCTTCAATAGGAACCTACTTTATTAACCCATAAAAGATGAAAGGCAAAGTCAACCTCAGCAGAATTTGAACTCAGAATGTAAAGACTGAAGAAATGTCACAATGCATTTTGCCCATCATCCCAGCAATTCTGCCAGCTCACTGCCTAATAATAATAATAATAATTATTATTATTATTGTGTGCTAATAATTCTGCCAGCTTGCTGCTGGCAGAATTGTTGGCATACTGGACGAAATGCTTAGCAGTATTTCACCTGTTTTTATGTTCTGAGTTCAAATTGCGCCGAGGTCGACTTTACCTTTCATCCTTTTGGGGTTGATAAATTAAGTACCTGTTGAGTACTGGGGATCAATATAATCGACTATCCCCTGCCCCCAAATTTCAGGCTTTGTGCCTATAATAGAAAGGATCATTATTATTATTATTATATATTTATCATCATCATCATTTAACGTCCATTTTCCATGTTGGTATGCGTTAGATGGTTTGACTGGAGATGATGAACCAAAGAGCTGCACCATGCTTCAATTTATGTGTGTGTGTGTGTGTGTTCATATAATGATATCTCCACAATGTATTGGTGAGATAAAACATGTAATTGTTACCAAAATAGCAAAAATTCGTCCACAACGGTCTATAGTAGACTCATTATGGATCGATCTCCTTGGTTATATATCAAAAATTTAAATAAGAGTTTTGATGCTAATATCCATTTATATTAAAGTTTATTTCAAACTATTTATAACAATCCTTCCAAACATTTAATGGAATGTCATTTTGTGGGAATTCCCATCTCCAGCTATTCCAGTGCACCTGTCACATGCGATGTCTATGTTCACAGCTAACCTGTCAACACCTTATACAGAAATGTTGACATAGGTAATAAACTTTAATATAAATGGATATTAGCGTCAAAACTCTTGTTTAAATTTTTGATATATATATATATATATA
>NC_069002.1:13038798-13042395 GCF_001194135.2 Octopus bimaculoides | reverse complement strand
TCTCTAACAGTACCCTCTGAAGTTTACATGGTGAAGTATGGATGCACTAGAGGTGAAGTGGAATTACAAACAGGTTAGCTGTGAACATAGACATCGCATGTGACAGGTGCACTGGAATAGCTGGAGATGGGAATTCCCACAAAATGACATTCCATTAAATGTTTGGAAGGATTGTTATAAATAGTTTGAAGTTTTTCTGTTACACAGGTAACCTAATTAACACTGGAAGGTGTGTACTGAAAGGAAAAGGGGGGGGGGGGATCTTTGTCTTGCAAGTTACTTGGTGATCCCACCTGTGTTGGTGCCATGCGAAAAGCTCCCAGTCCACTCTGTTAAGTGGTTGACATTAGGAAGGGAATCCCTCCATAGAAAACAAAACAAAGCAGACCACATTGCATGACACAGTCCTCTGGTTTGCCAGCTCCTATTAAACCATCCAACCCATGCCAGCATGGAAAACAAACGTTAAATAATGATGATGGTGATGATAAAGAAGCCTTAAATAAGGGAATTTTATGGCTTAATGGTTAGAGCATTGGGCTCACAATCACGAGGTAGTGAATTCGTTTCCCAGGCCGTGTGTTGTGTTCTAGAGCAAGACACTTTATTTCACATTGCTCCAGTTCACTCAGCTGTAGAAATGAGTTGTGGCATCAGTTGTGCGAAGCTGTATCGGCCTTTGCTTTTTCCTTGGATAACCTCTGTGGTGTGGAAAGAGGAGGCTGGTATGCATGGACGACTGCTGGTCTTCCATAAACAACCTTGCCCGGACTTGTCCCATGGAGGGTAATTTTCACGGTGCAATCCCATGGTGTCACAGTGGTACTATGTATACAAACATATATATGTATATATACATGCATACACACACATATATACATACACAAACACATTCTTACATCCACTTGTATACATACATACATACACACACACACATACAGTTTCCAACAACCAAATTTACTCACAATGTATTAGTCAGTTGGGAGCTATAGTAGATGACACTTGCCCAAGGTGTCACACAGTGGGACTGAACCTGAAACCATACTGTTGCAAAGTGAATTTCTTCACCGTAACAACAATACCTGCGTGTTTGTGTATTTTTTTACCAGTGTTGTATCTTCTGTTTCAATGTGGGTGGATTCATTTTTGTATTGTTCCATGCCCTTGTCTATTAACCACTAATGATTATTTTGCACATAAGGGTAACAAAAAGGGAAACCCTCTTCAGTCATAAATGACCATGGAATTACAGCTAGAGAGTTCGCCTCTAAGACACAATTCCAGGCAAAGTTGTTTATGGAAGACCAGTAATTGCCCATACAGACCAGCCTTCCTTCTCCATGCCACTCACTGATGTTATCCAAAGGAAAGGCAAAAGCTGATACAACTTGGCACCAGTGATGTCGCAACTCATTTCTACAGATGAGTGAGCTGGAACAAAGTGAAATAAAGTGTCTTGCTCAAGAACACAACACACAGCCCGGTCTGGGAATCGAACTCACTACCTCATGATTATGAGCCCAACACTCCAACCACTGAGCCATGCGCCTTCACTATCTACACCTCTCTCTCTCTCTCTCTCATATATATATATATATACACACACACACACACACACACACACACACACACGTGTTTCGCTTTGTTCTCTATCACCGCTTGACAACTGTTGCTGGTTTGTTTACGTCCTAGTAACTTAGAGGCTCGGTAAAAAGAGTCTAATAGAATAAGTACCAGGCTTTAAAATGAAATGAATAAATACTGCGGTCGATTCGTTCGCTTGTAACCCTTCAAGGCGGTGCCCCAGAATGGCCGCAGTCCAATACCTGAAACACGTAAAGGATAAAAGATAAGATAAAATAAATATCACTTGACTCGATGGTATTAAATTGGCTTTATTTATTATTTCCCCCCCTTAACTTCCAAATGTTACAAGATCGAATCTTGCAAAGCCGACATATATCTCCCACTCCTCTCGGCCATTAGACATGCCATCTCTTTATAAGGAGATTTTGCGCAGCAGACTAAAACGATGGAATGATTGGCTGTACGAAGAGAGAACATATTTCTCACTTAGAAGTAATTCTTTGGCAACGATTCGAACCTATTACCTTCCTTACCGTCCTTCCCCTCGCATCAGAACGTTTCTATTCCTGTATATTCATTCTCTTGTTGTTATTGAAATTATTGTTGTTTTTGTAATTATGATAGTTTTTTTATCTTGTTCAGCGTCGCTCAACAAGCAACGCCCTTCACCATAAAATCATCGCCCCACCATCTAGTTTTTTTCATTGTATTCTTCTCACGTTGTGCATCCTTTGGAAAGGAAAAAAAAACAAAAGAAAATAAAGAACTAGAGAATATGTGAGATAAAGCAAGAAAGAGAAAGATAGAGAGATTGTGTGTGTGAGAGAGAGAGAGAGGGGGGGGAAGAGAATATGTATATGTGTACGCGTAAGAGAGATAGGAGTGTGTGTGTGTGTGTGTGAGAGAGAGAGAGAGAGAGGCGGGAATGTGCGCGCGTGTGTGTGAGAGAGAGAGTTAGAGTGAGAAAATGTGTGTATGAGAGAGAGAGAGAGGTGGGAATATGCGTGTGTGTGTGAGAGAGAGAGAGAGAAAGAAAGAACAAAAGAAAGGAAGAGCTACTGAGAGAAAAAGAAACAAATGAGAGAGAGGAAGGAAAACGGAGAATTTGAAAGAGACAGTGAAAGAGAGAGAGAGAGAGAGAAAGAGAAATAGAGAGTACAGGAAAGAAAAACCAATGAAAATGAGAGAAGGGGAGGAGAAAAAGAGAATATTTGCAAGAGATGAAAGAATCAAAATAAAAGGAAAAAACAATTTCAGCCAGAATAAACAAATAGAGAGGAGACAGAGATAGTTAGAGAGTTAAAAAGGAGATCAGATGGTGGACTCTAGCAGTCATGGGGAATCGGCGGCCCGTAGGACTTTCTGAATGGTAAACCTAACGAAAAATTACTGATGATGAACCATGTTTCATGCGACCCGCTTCTGCGAAACGGTTGCCAATCCACGTTTGTCGGGGGGGAAATTTAGCTGTTATTTCTAGCAGAAACTGAGTAGGTCGTTCGAGGCTGTTATTTTTATAGACGATGACGATGGTTGCGAAAGCGTGTTTACATTATTTATTATTATTGTTTTGATCTTTTGTATATTTATTTTTATTTGCAGAAAAGTCAAGCTACTTGAAGGTTGTGGGGGGAGGGGGCTTTGTGTGTTAGATGTGTATATGGATGTGTGTTTATGTGTTCGATGTGTGTGTGTGTTAAGTGTAAGGTGTTGCGAGTAGCTGTTGTGATCTGGTTTGTTTACATGTTTTTGTACTTTTCTGTTTTGATTTAGTTTTTTATGAGTTGGACCACCTTGTCGGCTAGCTCTCACCTCTCTCTCTCTCTCTAATCTCATTTCTATCTTTCTTATCATTTCTCTCTCCCTCTCTTACTACATCTTTCTCTAATCTCATCTCTCTTTCCCTCTCTAATCTCTCTCTCACTCGAACGTCTATGTTATTTTTCTATCACATAAACTCATAAACAGACAAGCCATCTATACGGACGGGCCTTTACTCCTCGGAGTTAG
>NC_069002.1:13030913-13037996 GCF_001194135.2 Octopus bimaculoides | reverse complement strand
AATACACAAAATATTTTAAGTGTTTTTTTTTATACAATTCCTAATAATATTTAATTATAAAAATACAGTAGGATTTTTTAGAAGATTGAATATCTGGGGTGGGAGTCCTCAAAGTAGGGGTAGGCATAGGCAAAAAATAGTTGAGAACCACTAGCGTAGCTGGGGGGGGGGCGTAGGGGCGGTCCGCCCCAGGCAGCACTTTTAAAGGGGCGGTACTTTTGGATCTGTTGTGGGCAATATGTGCTTTTTTGTGGGGTCCGGGGGCGACAAACAAGAGGGGCGGCACACACTCTTGCTACGCTAGTGTTGAGAACTACTGGTACTGTACATCTCTTGAATACCAGTCCGGTTTAACACCACCTGCTACGAGTGACGTAGCTTCAGTGTGCCGCCCGGGTAATACTTCTTAGTGAGGCTGAGCAGTTTAAAACCAGTCTTCGTCACTTCTTCCCATGCCTCCCTCGGTTTCCCTCTTCTATAGGTTCACTCCACTTGGAGCATTTAGCAGGTCTTTATGTAGTTGACACCCTCCATGCACTTCAAATGTTCATATCGACGTAGTCTTCTCTAACCTTATTATTCTCTGATTCCTCTCATATCCGATTGTTCTCGTGGCTCACATCTCCGTCGTTCATACACACTAACATTACACATCCAGTGGAGAATGCTCGCTTCATTTCTTTCCAGTCTTGGCAAATTGGTTAACACGATTTACGGTCGTAAAAAATTAAAGTTGTCCCCAAAATCCCCCAGTAAATTGCGATAGAAACCAGAAGTGACGACAGTGAAATCTTAAAATTTCATAAAGAGATCATAAAGAACTCCTTCATCATGTCATATAGCACCTTCTAATATGTTAAGTATTCCAGAAATAGCAGCAACGAACACCACTGAGAGAAGTGTAATTATTTCCATCTTATATTAAATATGTTCGTTCTATACATCTTCTTGGTGGTCCATCGATCTCCGTCAGCGGGAGGAGCACATGTGGATCCGCAGCCTAAAGTTGGAAGCACACAGGCGCCCGCAGGTTGGACACTGGCAGTCTGTGATCAGAACTAAGGATGATGCGGCTCAGTGATGCCTGTCTCTTACGGCTGCGAGGCGTTGCCATGTATCCTCCTCAAGGGTAGCTACAACGGTATAGGTGATTGACCTTCAGGTAGCCCTGTTTGTGGCTGCAGTCTCGAGTTTGCAATGCTAGGTGCCACACTTCTTTAGGCTGCTCTTTAGGGTGACCTTATACAGCTAACTTTGGTTTTCCTTGTTACCATGTACCTTCCTTCAGCACACCGTACATCAGCTGTCTGGGGATGCACTGGTCATTTTTTATTCTGATGACGTGGCCGGTCCAACGTAACTGAGCTTTGAGCAGTTTCATTGGTTACATGAAATTATGGGATGTCACTGTTGTCACTTGCAGTTTCTGTCGCAGTTTACGTTCATTATTTCTAGGGCAATTACGAGCGTAAACAGCATGCTGACTAGCAAAGGTCAATACATTGCTTCCATGCAACATTGCATTTCGTACACAAGTACCAAACAATCTAATCTTTCCCTCTGGTGGTGGTGGTGGGACTAAATAAATAAAAACAGACTTTTCGTAGTCAACAAAGAAGAATAGGTACCGGTAAAAATTTACCGAAAAATAGCCCTCTGAAACTTTCTATCCCGCCCTTATTCTAGCAGCTATACATTCGGAACACCCACCTCAAGTATTAATTAGGTCACCTAGATAGTAAAAGCATTCAACTATTTCTAGGGACCCTCCGAGCTTTCAAAGGAATGTATTTCATGTGGTTTGTTACGGCTAGCTGCTCCTGTGCATCTGTCATATATGATGTCTAGCTTTCTTGTCAGCCTGCGTATGGTACCATTTAACATCTCTTGTGAGTCTATAATTTACGTTGGAAACACTGTAATATTGTATGGAATTCCTACCTACACTTTTCCTATACATGAAGCGTGTGTATGTTTTTGTTTGTTTCTGTGTGTGTGTGTATTTCTGTTTATAGATGTAGGTTCGAGCCTTCAATTTTTTCTATACGAAGGGTTTTTTTTTCTTTAAAATCTGACATGCACACGCTGTTATTTATAGCTTTATCTACTTCGAGTTTCACTGCTGAAAGCGAAATGTGTGTATGTGTGAAAAATGTTTCTTGAATTAAAAATTAATTATATAAAAACTCATTAAAAAAAGGGGAGTTTAACTTGGACTTGATGAATGTTGTTTAATATGCTTTTTCTTTAGTTGAAGATTTTTAAAAATGTAATTAATAATTTTTGATTTTAGAAAAAATCTTTTTTTTAAATGTTAAGACTGTATCCAAGAAAGTTTTAGATTTACTTGGGTTTTCAATACTTCGTAGACTTCTCTACTTCATTGGCATCATCCAAAGTCAATCTGAGGTAAGATATCTGGTATCGATAAAGGCCAGGGGCTTGGTGTATCAGTAATCTTCAGATAACGTTGAAGATTACAGAGAGACCATTTTTATATCAAAAGGAACCTTTGCAGGACATGCTTTAACGAAAGCTAACAACGTTATCTGAAGATTACTGATTTTGTTGTATATTATGCGTTTTTTTTAAAATTTCTAACCACCTTGAGCAAGTGTCTTCTACTATAGCCTCGGGCCGACCAAAGCCTTGTGAGTAAATTTGATAGATGGAAACTGAAAGAAACCCTCCGTATATATATGTGCGTTTGTGTGTGTTTGTCCCCCTGCCATCGCTTGACAACCGATGTTAGTGTGTTTACGTCCCTGTCACTTAGCGGTTCGGCAGTGTGTGTATGTGTGTTTGTCCCCCTGCCATCGCTTGACAACCGATGCTGGTGTGTTTACGTCCCTGTCACTTAGCGGTTCGGCAAAAGAGACCGATAGATAGTGCTGGTGTGTTTACGTCCTTGTAGCCTAGTAGTTCGGCAACCCCTCCCCCAAAAAAACTCCGATAGAATAATTACTAGGTTTTAAGAGAATAAGTCTCGGGGTCGATTTGTTCGAGTAAAAACCCTTCAAGGAGGTGCTCCAGCCTGGCCGCAGTCAAATGACTGAAGCAAAAGCAAAATGTTAACATAGTCATAGCACCGTTTATCTATTGAGTCGTTGTGCACTCTCAGTGACGAAATCTCTCTTAACATCGGACTAGTCTTATTGCCAAGGTCCCATTCCTATGCGTATTTCTATTATAAACTAAAGCGGGGTGTGGGGAGGTTAAAGCGCTGGGATGTTTGTTTACCGTAGACCTTTACATGTGTTCTCTGTCTCACGTTGCAAGTGCTCGCCATAGGATGTAGGTCGATAGACATTCTCTCAAGAGTATCTCTCCGCACTGACGGACCGACATAATGAGATGAGTGGGACACACACACAGCTGCCTTCTTTTTCATGCTCTTTGCCTTCATTCACACACTCTCTTTCTTTCTCTCTTTCTCTTACATTATAACTTTTAACAACAGACTCACCTCTAATAACCGCATCCTCACCGACATACACACTCCAAACATTCAGACTTTATGCGCTTGTGCTTTCAGCTAAAAATAGCAGCCAATTCTCCTTCGGAGCACACTTTAACCATTCACTTCTTTTGACGTAATTAACATCAACATCAGCATCATCACCAACACCAACATCATAAATACCATCATGACGAACAAATGAAGGAACTACTACGTGGCCGCCCGAACATCTAAAAACAACAGTCAAACCTCCTTCAGTTCACATTCCAACGGTTTAGAGAAGAACAAGTTGGATCGTGAAGTTTTGAGTAATACAATAAATAGGATGAGTGTCGCTGAAGAATAAGACAAGATGGTCGTGGCTTGAACTATATATTTATAGTCAACGACATCACCACCACCACCACCACCATCATCATCATCGTCGTCATCACCACCACCACCACCACCATCATCATCATCATCATCACCACCACCACCCTGGCTATCATCGTTATCGTCATCATCATCACAATCTCATCCAAACTAACGCCACCATTAACTTGACTAAACGTTTATAAACATCGATAATTGCCATCGTCATCGTCATCATCAATCTCCAATTGGCTTGCTGACTATCTCCACAGCCACCAACTCCACTGCCGCCGTTGGCGGTACTACTACTACTACTATTACTACTACTATTACTACTACTATTACTACTACTATTACTACTACTACTAATAACACTACTACTGTTGTTGTTGTTGTTACGTCAGTTACTTGTACATACGTACATCTCGAAATATCACAGATGCTTAGGTTTCACTTTACTTAGGAGTCGGGTGTGTTAGCAACCATCCAATCAACAACGAGTATGTGGCTGTGCCCGCTGGGTGTGGGTGTGTTTGTACTTGCATGTGCGTTTCTGTAATTGTAAATGTTTTTGTGTGTGTATGTATGTATGTATGTATGTATACATGCATGTGTGTATATGTATGTATGTACGCATGCACAACCATATATATATATATATATATATATATATATATATATATATACACACATGTGCATGCGTACATACATGCATGCATTCATAAATACATACATACATAAATACATGTACATGTTTTTTGTATGTATGTATGTATATATGTATGTATGTATGTATTTATGAATGTATGTATGTATATATATATATATATATATATATATATATATATATATACATACGTCCATGCGTACATACATGCATTTATAAATACATACATACATGCATTACATACGTACATACATGCATACAAACATGTACATGTATATATGTATGTATTTATGAATGTATGTATATATGCATGTATGTCTTCTACAACTAGTAACTAAATCTCGCCGTGCCATCTGAAATCCAGTTGTTTTTATTGGTACAACGGTGACTATACTCGACCATGTACTCACCATTATATTATATTAAACGGAGTGGTCACAAGTAGATCACTCTAGATAAATACCTTTATATACACAAACATAAGATGTAGACGTCTAGATAGACATCACCACTAGAAAGTCGTGTGACCCCATGAAGAGAGAAAGCTCTTATCCCTATCAGATTTCATCTGTTATAGACTCTTAGCATTTCACTTATTATCCCCCCCCTCTCTCTCTCTCCGTGTGTATATGCGTGCGCGGACATGTGTTTGTATGATTGCATCGTAAGAATTTGATACATTAGGTATGGTGATATTTGTGTGTGTGTGTGTGTGTGTGTGTACACTCACACACACATGTCTTCTTCTTGGCACTCCGTCGCTTACGACGTCGAGGGTTCCAGTTGATCCGATCAACGGAACAGTCTGCTCGTGAAATTAACGTGCAAGTGGCTGAGCACTCCACAGACACGTGTACCACTTAACGTAGTTCTCGGGGATATTCAGCGTGACACAGTGTGACAAGGCTGACCCTTTGAATTACAGGCACAAATACACACACACATACATGTACATATAAATATATATTTATATATACTTATATATATTTGTATATACATGTGTGTGTGTTGCTAAATTGGTCAAATTTTGCATTATAGCATATGTGCTGACAAAGGGGATTTATTAATTATTAATACACTATTCAGTTATAACCTAGTAATCTCTCTATGGAGATAAAATGGATACTTTTCCTTTGATGAGGGTCTTAAAAGACTAGAAACTGGTTAACAGATCCCTTTTCCTTCTCTCACAGAGACACAAGACCTGTAGTGTAATCTACTTCACACAAAGATGCTTTCATCTCGATACCTATGTACTATATAGCAGTGCAGAACCAATCAAAAACGATAGGATTTATTTTACTCTTCATTCCATTTTCTTCTTGTGTTTCATGTTGTCTACTTTCAGTTATCCTGGCATTTTTTCATTTTTACCCCATATTTCATCTCATTTTTAACTAATCTTTTGATATGACTAAACATAGACAGCCATTACAAAATTTAATTCACAGAGAATTCACTTGGAAACAATGGACTATAACCATGCAATAAAAATTTCAGAGAAAATTGGTTTCTTGTTTCTTTATGAAATATTTGATATATTGGTAGATGTTTTGGCACAGCCATTTTGGTGCTGTTTACTTAGCATCACTAATTCAATGTTTATTTGATATCAGACATTTGTTATGTTATTTTCTTTTCTCTCTCTCTCTCTATATATATCTAACTATTTATCACACACGATTTATGTGTATGAAGAGATGTTTATGTCACTCATATCTACATTCATGAGGACAGGAGCAAAAAAAAAACCTTACTATTTAGGTAGGTACTTAGATGGAGAAAGTTCATTTCTCAGCCAAACAGTGTTTGCATCTTCAATTGTCATTAAAGTAAGGTTTGCATGTTTCAAGTGTCTTTCATTTGATATCACAGTGCATAGCATTTTCCTTCAATGTCCATACATGCCTTGATAGAGTTGTGACATTTTGCCTCTCTTGGACATTAAATGAGGACATGTGGTTGTTTTTGAATCTAGTTCTGAGAGGACTCTCTGTTGTACTTACATATTCCAGTGTGTTTGTTGCTCCACTGGGATTATTTAACATGATCTTTGCCTCATACACAACAGTGTCTCTGTTGCAATGGCTATCTAATGGGCAAGTGGCTTTACCTCTGCATGAGCAGACTGTTGCCTCTCTTCTAGTTTTGAGCCAACTTAAGATTTTCTTTATACTAGATGTACAGCTCAAAGAAATCTTCAAAGTGTATGTATATACATGTGTTGTGTATGTGTATGTATCTGTCTCTCTATATGTGTGTGTATGTATGTATATATTTATATATACACACACACACATATGCATACATACACACATACATATCTATTTCTTTGTGTGTGTGTGGTGTGTAAAACTGTATGTATGCATACTGCTTACTGTACCTGCCACATCATCTCCCACCATCACCACCACCGCCACCAATACCACCATCATTACAGATGTCTAGCTGTAGATATGGCACCCAAGCTGACGTTTTGTAAGCCCTTGACACACTTTCACAAATATCTCTTTATCTCTCTCTCTCTCTCTCTCTCTCTCTCTCTCTCTCTCTCTCTCTCTCTCTCTATCTATCTATCTATCTATCTATCTATCTATCTATA
>NC_069002.1:13015698-13030848 GCF_001194135.2 Octopus bimaculoides | reverse complement strand
TATATATATATATATATATATATATATATATCCTTCAGTAACTTTTATTCTTTCTCTCCCTTGCTTTCCAACTTTCTCTGCCTTTTACTCTCTCTGCCCCCACCTCCACTCTATCTTTTTCTTTGCATCTCTCATTCCATTTCATTTGTTTTATCTGTCTTTCTCTAACACTCAATCTCTCTTTCTCTATCACTCAATCTCTCTTTCTCTTTCTTTATCTCTATCTCTTTGTTCTCTCATCCTCTCTTTCTGTCTCCTCCACTCAATCTCTATCTCCCTCTCTCTCACTTTCTCTGCTCCTCTTGTTCTCTTTTTCTTCTTTCCCTCCACAATTCTTTCTCATCCATCTACTTCCTCTCCTCCTGCTATCGCTCTCTGCTTCTACCTCCACTCCTGTTCCTCTTCCTCTTTCTCTGCCTCTCCCTCTAGTCTATCTCTCCATCTCACACTCGCCTTTTTGCTCTTAACATACATATGCAGACACACACAACACACACACACAAATATGCTTCCCTCTACACTCTTCCTGAGTCTCCCTCTATTTCACTTTCTTGCACACTCCTGCTTCCTTCCCCCTCTCTCTCTTTCTCTCTCTCCTGCTTCTCCCCTCCCTCTGTCTCCCCCCCCTCTCCCACTCTTTTCTAGCTGGCCTATAAACCTTTGTAGGCTTGCTCAGATATGTCTAACAAATGATGTATGTATGTACATATGTATGTCTAGATATGTGTGTGTGTGTGTATGTGTGTGTAGATATGTGTGTGTGCATGTATGTGTGTATGCACACACACATACATACATACATACATACATACATATGTGTATTTAAATATATTGGATAACTAGATGTATGGGGAGTTTCTGTGTGTGTACGTATATATATATATATATATATGTTTGTAAATGTTTGTTTGTTTGTTTGTGTGTGTGAATTAGTATGCCTGAGTGCCAGAATCTATCTGTTCTCCAAAGATTCATGCTTAGGTGTTTGTTTGCATCAGTACATGCCTGTGTATGTAATTATATACCTGTATCTAATATAACTGTATATCTATCTAGCTGCCTTGCTATCTAGCTATCTAGCTCTGTAGCTAGCTACCTAGCCAACAATTTATCTAAGTTTGTCATACTCCCTTTATCTTCTTTCCACCTAAAATTGCAAATGTATTGTAGGACTTTTTTCTGTATACTACTAACAAATAATGGCTTGTTAGGAAAAGTGAACAGCTCAACATTAAACTGGATAACAAACTTCCTTAAACCATATACATATGCATTTCACTGCACTGAACTAAACAAAAGTCTAACTACAAAGCTGACATTTAGTAGTTCCGTCATTGTCATCATCATCGTCATCATTATTATTATTATTATCATCATCATAGGCGCAGGAGTGGCTGTGTGGTAAGTAGCTTGCTTACCAACCACATGGTTCCGGGTTCAGTCCCACTGCGTGGCACCTTGGGCAAGTGTCTTCTACTATAGCCTCGGGCCGACCAAAGCCTTGTGAGTGGATTTGGTAGACGGAAACTGAAAGAAGTCCATCGTATATATGTATGTATGTATGTATATATATATATATGTATGTGTGTATATGTTGTGTATCTGTGTTTGTACCCCAACATTGCTTGACAACGGATGCTGGTGTGTTTAGGTCCCCGTAACTTAGCGGTTCGGCAAAAAGAGACCGATAGAATAAGTACTAGGCTTACAAAGAATAAGTCCTAGGGTCGATTTGATTCGACTAAAGGTGGTGCTCCAGCATGGCCGCAGTCAAATGACTGAAACAAGTTAAAGAATTAAAGAATCATCATCATCATTTAGTGCCTGTTTTCCGTGCTGACAAAAGTTGGATGGTTTAACTGGAATTGGTAAGCTGGAGAGTTGCACCATGCTCCAGTCTGTTTTGGCTTGGTTTCTCTGGCTGGATTGCTTTCCTAACCCCAACCATGCCACAGGGTGTAATGGATACCTTTTACATGTCACCAGCATGGGTGCTTTTTATGTCACTGGCACATGTGCCTCTCATGTGTCACTAGCATGGGTGCTTTTTATGTCACTGGCACATGTGCCTCTCATGTGTGACTAGCATGGGTGCTTTTTATGTCACTGGCACATGTGCCTCTCATGTGTCACTAGCATGGATACCTTTTACATGCCACCAGCACTGGCCACAACTGTGATTTCACTTAGCTTGACATGTCTTCTCAAGCACAGAAAATCATCAAAGGTCTCCATCACTTCTCATCACCTCCATGAGACACAACATCTGAAGATCATGCTTCACCACCTCATCCCATGTCTTCCTGGATCTACCTTTTCCACAAGTTCCTTACACAGTTAGGGATCAACACTTCTTTACACAGCTATCCTATGTTTTCATGTAAAAATATAATCTATAATATCTTTTAGACATTTAGTGAATTCATTATGTTACATGTGTGAGTTTATGTATGTGTGTGTGTGTCTGTACTTTATGTTCTTTATTTCGATTGGATTGTAGTTTAGTTCTTATGAACTAACACAATTCTCTCTCTGTTTCTCTATTCATACACATGTGAAAGTAATACACACACATATATGTGTAGCTGCATGCATATATACATATATATATATATATATATATATATATATATATATTTGTATGTATATGTATGTGTGTTATCGTATTGTTGTATTGTTGCATCTGTTACATAAGTACAAAACAAAACTAGCCTTCTCTCCTCCTCTTCCTCCCCACTTCTTTCTATGTTATATCTTTTAACACAGATGCTAAACTTTTCATCACAACAACCAACACTACTTCCTCTCTTGCCACTGCCCTCTCCCCACTCTCTAGCTCTCGCTCTCTGCCTCTCTCTCTCTCTCTCTCTCTCATCATTTGTCATGTTGTGTACGATGTTTGTGATGGTAGTTTGGCATGTACTTTGCAAGACTACAAACCCCCAAATGGAGAGTGGGCAAGGGAGAACATTCTGCTAGGAGATTAAGAAGCAGAGGAGAGTAAAGTATGAGAAAGAAGGGCTGGAGCAGAACAGGTTTCTTGCTGTAGGGGAGCTATATGACTACTCGCATAACAGTGTAAAAACTAATTTAAGATAGAAAACAAAACAGGTGCAGGCGTGGGTTTGTGGTAAGAAGCTTGCTTCTCAACCACATGGTTCTGTGTTCATTCCCACCGTGTGGCACCTTGAGCAAGTGTCTTCTACTATAGCATCAGGCCAAAGCCTTGTGAGTGGGTTTGGTAGACGAAAATTGAAAGAAGCTCAGCATATATACTCTTACTCTTTTACTTGTTTCAGTCTTTTGACTGTGGCTATGCTGGAGCACCACCTTTAGTTGAGCAAATCGACCCCAGGACTTATTCTTTGGAAGCCTAGTACTTATTCTATCGGTCTCTTTTTGCTGAACCGCTAAGGTACGGGGACGTAAACACACCAGCATCGGTTGTCAAGCGATGTTGGGAGGACAAACACAGACACACAGACACATACACACATACATACATATATATACATATATACGACGGGCTTCTTTCAGTTTCCATCTACCAAATCCACTCACAAGGCTTTGGTTGTTCTGAGGCTATAGTAGAAGACACTTACCTAAGATGCCACGCAGTGGGACTGAACCCGGGACCATGTGGTTGGTAAGCAAGCTACTTACCACACAGCCACTCCTACATCATTTAACGCCTGTTTTCCATGCTGGCATGGGTTGGACGGTTTGACTGAGGTCTGGAAAGCCAGCAGCTGCACCCGGCTCCAATCTGATCTGGCAATGTTTCTACAGCTGGATGCCTTTCTTAATGTCAACCACTCCAAGAGGGGCTTTTTACATGCTACTGGCACAGGGTTAGGGTTAGGAGCCAGTCAGGTGGGTCTGGCATTGATCGCATTCGGATAGTGCTTTTCACGTGCTGGTGGTGGTGGGGGTGATGTCTTTGTTCCCCATCATTTGACAACCGCAACAACTGGTGTTGGTGTGTTTACGATCCTGTAGCTTAGTGATTCAGCAAAAGCGACTGATAAAATAAGTACCAGGTTCAAAAAGAAAATATTAATCCTGGGGTCAATCCATTTGACTAAAAACTTTCAAGGGGGTGCCCCAGCATGGCCGTAGTCTAATGAGTGAAACAAGTAAAAGAATAAAACAAAACAAAAAAACTCCAAAGACCCAACCCACTAACAAGATCTGGATAACCTGCCTATCACTTACCAATTAGCCATGTTACTGATTAATTAACAGAGCACCTGTCAATCCCTTTCGCGTTTTCTCTCAAATTAGATATTTGATTCTATTTTTGCCTCGTGTTTTATTTTTATTTTAACTGTGCTATTTTTATCTCTACAAGATTCTTATCTCTAAGTCAGGTAGCTACTTAACATAGCAAGACAAGCTAAACTACACACACACACACACATGTATATGCAGGCAAGTTTGCTTCACAACCATTTGGTTTCAAGTTCAGTTCTACCTTGGGCAAGTGTCTCCCCCATGATGGCCCCATGCCAACCAAAGCCATGTGGATTTGGTAGATGGAAACTGGGTCAGTTTAATTCCTTGTAATCTAATTGCCCCTGTATAAAGTTGTATGGTCTTGTACCATTGTAGGAAATCATTATTGTCGTCGTCATCACAGTCTTTCCATAAAGGCATGGGTTGAATGAGTCTTGTTCTTTCAACACTTGTCACAATCTCTCATCATCAGACAGACAGATATTCACACACACACACACACACACACACACACACACACACACACATGCACATACACACATGCATGCACGTGCACACACACACGCACACACACACACACTGAAGCAGAGCAAACATTCCTACATGATCATTCAAGCTGCTAGAAATAACAGCCCAATTTCCTTCAAATCACACCCAGCTGTCTTATATAAGAACATGTTGGCTAAGTGTTCCTGTGCTTCCTTCACATGTGACCTCATTGGGATGGTCACAGGTAGAACACCTTAGATCATAGGTCTACTTTAATCAGGTCTGATCTTCAGCTAAACAACAACAACAACTTCAGTTTTCAAAATTTGAAAATTTCATTAAAATATTGTTGATGTTATAAGAATTTAGAAACCCTAAGGAACACTCATTGGGTTTTCAGGAGATGCTGTTTCAAACCCCATAGGCAGCTGTTGATTTTTTTCTATCCAAAGAGTTTTCAATCTAATATTTACATGCTATTATTTATAGCTTTATCTGCTTCAAGATTCACTGTTCCAAAAGTAGAATTGTCAAATAATTTTTGCCGCCACAGACCACAACAAATTTTTCTCAAACATTGTGATTTTATTTGTTATAATCACAGTTATTATCTTATCTTTTACCTTGATTGTTTATATTTTTGTCATAGCTTCTATAAAGGTACACTAAAGTTTTGTGCAATGATGATAAGACCTTCTAATTCTGCTTTTGGGCAAACATTGATAAGCTATTTTGGTGTTGTTTCAAACGTAAATATTTTTTTTTATGTGTTAGTCATTTGAGGTAGGGCAGCACTGTTGACCTCTTTGCAAGACTAATGAAACTTAGGTGTCAATGGAATTGAGGAATTTATCCTCAAACCAAAAGCCTCGCAAAAATGCTTCCAAAAGAGTTTAACTCTGATAAAGGTATCCAAGTGCCAGGTGGGGTTAAATTAGACCAGACAACAGATTAAATCTATCAACCTGGTACTTAACTGGTACTTTATTTTACTTTATTTTATTAACCTCTGGAAGGTTGAAATACAGAACCAAGCCAAGCGGGATTTGAACTCAGAACATAAATGATCTCAACTAAATACCATAAGGTATTTTGTTTTGTGTTTCTCTTTATTGAGTCTGGCAATTTACTGCCATTCCTTATACTGATAATAATTCTTTCTTATTTTGACATAAGGGCAACAAACTTTGAGGGGAAGGGCAAAAGTCAGTTACATTGACTCTCCTGCCCTCACCATTACTAGTACTTTATTTTATCAATCCCGAGAGGATGGAAGACGAAGTCAACCTTTGTGGCATTTCAAGTCAGAATGCAAAAAGCTGGACGAATTACTTACTTCTAAGCATTTTCTCTGGCATTGTTAACAATCCTGCCCACTCACTGCTTTTCTCTTTTCGATACTAATGATGTCTAACTTTGGTACAAGACCACACACTTTGTGGGGAGTGGAAATGGTGAATATTATTAACCTCATCCTCTCCTTGGAGGGTGAAAACAAAATCAGCTTTGACATGATTTTGAACTCAGGGCATAAAGGAGATGCATTTAAATACCAAAAGCTATTTCATTTCCTTACTTTGCAGATTCAACCGTCTTCCACCACTTCTCTTTTGACAGTAATGTTTACAACAATAACATCATCAAGTTTAGGTGGACTGTGGTGGTGGTGGTGATAATGAAATGGTGTTAGTTTTTTTTTCTTCTTTTTGTTTTTCGTGGTGACATTTCCAAGCCAAAGGTCAGAAGTAAACAGTTTGGTGAATTAATGCGGTTTCTCGATACGACTCACCACCATCTCCTAGGAAGCTTCTACGTAGTTGTTTGCAATGCTTGGCATAGCAGCCAAGTCTTTATCAAATCACACCCATTTCGGGTTTGTCTGTTTCATTATCATTTAACGTCTGCTCTCCATGCTGGCATGGGTCAGATGGTTTGACAAGGAGCTGGGAAAGTTCATGCTTTTGTTGTTGTTGTTGTTGCCCAATTCTTGTTTTCTTGAAAGATATGGGTTATTGGTCTATCTTTTCTTGTTTTTGTTAAGATGTGCTCCCTACCATTCACCACAACTATCATCTTCCCCCCTTTGATGGTCCCACTGATATCTTTATTATTATTAATATTATTATTATTGTTATTATTATTATTGTTATTATTATTATTATTAATATCATTACCTCCGCTTTAGCGAAGGCGGAGGTATTGTTTTTAGTCATGTATGTTTGTTTGTCCCTGGACAAGATATCTCAAGAACCAGTGGATGGATTCGGATGAAACTTTCAGGGATGTTTGGCCCCATGACTAGCACGAACTGATTAGATTTTGGGATCAATCCAGTCCCAGACCAGGATTCTGGGTTATTTTTCCGTTTTTTTTTAATTTAATTTTTGAGAGTCAAGTTTATTTCAGATATTTTCATTTTAAAAATAATTTCTGGCTATTTGTCGAGAGGATGTTGGTGTTGCCTTGACAGAGGTTTGCGCTCTCTGAGTGCTCTTGTTATTATTATTATAATTGTTAGCATGCTGGACGAAATGCTTAGTGGTATTTTGCCCGTCACTATGTTCTGAGGTCAAATTTCACTGAGGTCGAATTTGTGGTCTCAGATTCAGTCTCACTGCATGCCACCTTAGGCAAGTGTCTTCTATTATAGCCCCCAGCCAACAAAATTTATAAGTAAAATAAAGCGCCAAATCCTAAAACACAATACCACCTCGTCTCCTTCCTTTTAACTTTCTAAATCTCTTTATTTTTGTGTTTTTTGCAGATTGAATCTTTGGTGAAAGGTTTCAAGCTGCCATCAGCCACATACCACCAGGTGATGGCATTATGGAAAGAGGAGATGAAAAATGGTTTGGGAAAAACTACCCATGCTACTGCTGATATCAAGATGTTTCCGTCCTACGTCCGTGCATTGCCAGAGGGTTCAGGTAACTATGGAGCACACTCTCTCTTATGATAAACATTTCTAATACTTTCTAGTTTTGACACGAAGCCAGCAATTTTGAGAGGAGGACCAAAGCCAACAGCTTTTAGGACAGCCACCTGATAGCGAGAGTCCACTCTGTTAAATGCCTAAGAATGATCCAAATTGACCAGTGCCCCTCCAAAGCCAGATCTGTTTCTGACCTGTTCTACGATGTACTGCGCTAGGTGGAGGTTGTCATGGATAGACTTACTGAGGATTGCACAGGTTTGTGTGTCCTCGACTACACTACAGACAAGTGCAAGCCTCATGGCAAGCTCCTTAGCTAAATTATTTAATCCAGTGTTGAGCAGAATTATGGGACTAAAGTTTTCAACTATATTTCTCTTGTTTGGATCTTTTCTTAGCAGAGTCACCACTCCTTAGCTCACGTGACTGGGAATGTTCCCAGTCTGTTGCCAGGTGCAGTAGACAGCTACCAAATCTGGAGCAAACAAGTCAGACATGTGGAAATGTAGTTCATGGGGAAGACCATCTGATTCTGGTGATTTGCATCCCACATGGTGGCTCAGTACACCTGCCGCTTCCTCCACTGGAATTGACTTCTAGGAACACTCAATCTCCTTGTCTAATAAGTGCAGCATACCATCAAGATAGATCTCAAAGCCCCCTGTCTCAAGTATGCCACTCCTCAAAAGGAAGCTGGTGAACTGCTGCTAAAACATCACATCTGTTTGGAATTAGGGAACACATGGCCGCTCCAGTCTGTCACAGACTGAATTCTAGATTTGTTGCTGTGCTTTGCCTTCGCTACCCAGGCCTAACCAATGGCTTTTGAGCCTTCATGTTTCAGCGCACACACCCTAGCTCAGACATAGTTCAGTGCAATACTTGTTGCTTTCACATCATTTGCTATCCCCTTTCTGTGCTTTTTCTAGGCTACTAACTAATTTATTATCTATTCTATTGTTTTCTAAAACAATATCTTCGCTAAAATATCCATTTTACCAGGCAAGCCTGGAAAAATTGATGTTAAATGATAGTGATGATTGCATTTAAGTTTTTTTTTAAACCCCTTCAAACTAAAAGAGTCCCAGAAAGTCTTGGAACCATATATATTATACTAATGTGTGGCTATATGACCTATGCCCCAAACAAACAAAAAAATTTGTGTCACTACTTCTGACTGACTAATACCATCATCACCACTGCCATCATCATCATCATCATCATCAGCTGCATTGTCATCATTGTTTTTACCTCTACTTTTTACATGTTTGCATGGGTGAAACAAAATTCGTTGAGGCAGATTTTATAGAACCAGATGCCCTTCCTATTGCCACACCACATGTTTCCAAGTTAGTTAATATTTCCCCTTGGTCAGACATGCTTTTACAGAAAACTGGAAAGGAATGATGCTGCTTGTATGGCAGTGACACTCATTTACAACTATCATGCAGTGTCAAGACACACATACACACACATGCATGCACACACACACACACATGTATATATGATGGGCTTCTTTCAGTCTCCATTTACCAAGTCCACTCACAAGGCTTTGATCATCTCAGAGTTATGGTAGAAATCCCTTGCCCAAGTTACTGTGCAGTGGGATGGAACTAGGGACCATGTGGTTGGGAAGCAAACAGCTTGCCCACACAGCCATGCCTGTGCATGTTTTTTTTTTTTATTCTATGTAAAAAAAAAAATATTATCTTGTTACAATTATATATGTATTAGATGTTTTCAAAAAATTTAAATTATCTAATTATTTGTTTATTTACTTATATTTCTGTAGAGAAGGGCAAATTTTTAGCTCTTGATCTTGGTGGAACCAACTTTCGTGTTTTATTCATTGATCTGAATGGACCCTTGGCAGATATTGTCAGCAAAACCTACCTCATCCCCCAGCAGGTAATGTTGGGTACAGGTGAACAGGTAAGAAACTACTTCATTAATGACCAGCGTTACCTTTTTCTTTGTTTAATCCTTCAGCATTCTGATTAATCTGTGAACTGTAAAGCTTATTTATCCACATTGTTTCAAATTAATCCTGCATTCTACCATGCTCTGAACATGTTGCTTCCCTGGGCATGGACATATTAAAGCTCCAACATCTGGGCAACTGATCTGGTATATATATTACTATTTACTATTTTACTATTTTACTTGTTTCAGTCATTTAACTGCGGCCATGCTGAAGCACCGCCTTTTAGTCGAGCAAATCGACCCCGGGACTTATTCTTTGGAAGCCTAGTACTTATTCTATCGATCTCTTTTGCTGAACCGCTAGCTTATGGAGACGTAAACACACCAGCATCGGTTGTCAAGCGATGTTAGGGGGACAAACACAGATACAAACACACATACTTATAAATATATATATACATATATACGACAAGCTTCTTTCAGTTTCCATCTACCAAATCCACTCACAAGGCTTTGGTCTGCCCGAGGCTATAGTAGAAGACACTTGCCCAAGGTGCCACGCAGTGGGAATGAACCCGGAACCATGTGGTTGGTAAGCAAGCTACTTACCACACAGCCACTCATTTATTATAGTCATGAAAATTTGTTAATCCTTTTGGTACCAACCTACCTGAGGCTATCCCTGGTTCTGTAGTACAAATGTCATGCTTTCAAAAGTTCTAAATTAAATTCTTCCATCAAAACTCAGTGTTAACTTGTTCCAAACATCAGCTTAATAATAACAAAATTATTTTGATAAACTCTTCATTATAGCTAACATTAACTGAAGTGAAAACAGTAGCTCGACAGAAATATGTTAACAAAAGGGTTAAAGAATTTATCTGATTTCATTTTGGTTTTTATATGAATGTAACTTGTGTACAGTTTCTCTCTTTTCTAATCCCGTTTTTCCCTTTTTGTATTTACAGCTGTTTGGGCATGTGGCTAATTGTGTGGCTAATTTCATCCACTTTACTGGACTGGAGACTGAAAGATCACTTTGTCTTGGATTCACATTTTCCTTTCCCCTTGTACAAGATGGCCTTGCCTCTGCTCGTCTGTCAAAATGGACAAAAGGTTTCCGTTGCGAGGGTGTAATTGGTCAAGATGTTTGTCAGCTTCTTCAACAGGCTTTAGTCAAAGCAACAGTAAGTTTTAAATGATTTAATAATTTCTCAATGGTTTATTCTCTTTTGTCACCAAATCTGTACAGCACTATCATGTACTGGCAGAATCATTAGCAATGCAGGGCATAATGCTTAGCAGTGTTTCATCTGACTTTATGTTCTGAGTCCAAATTCTGCTGAGGTCCACTTTGCCTTTCATCCTTTCAGGGTCAATACGATAAATACTAGTTGAGTACCGGGGTTGATGTAATCAACTATCCCCTCCCCCAAATTTCAGACCTTGTGCCTATAGTAGAAAGGATTATTGTTGTTATTATTATTATTATTATTATTATTATTATTGTTATTATTAGTGGTGGTGGTTTCAGTCAGGTTATTGTAACATTGGGTGGAGGCGCAATGGCCCAGTGGTTAGGGCAGTGAACTTGCGGTCATAGGATCGCGGTTTCGATTCTCAGACCGGGCGTTGTGAGTGTTTATTGAGCAAAAACACCTAAAGCTCCACAAGGCTCCGGCAGGGGATGGTGGCGAACCCTGCTGTACTCTTCCACCACAACTTTCTCTCACTCTTTCTTCCTGTTTCTGTTGTACCTGTATTTCAAAGGGTCATCCTTGTCACACTGTGTCACGCTGAATATTCCCAAGAACTACGTTAAGGGTACACGTGTCTGTGGAGTGCTCAGCCACTTGCACGTTAATTTCACGAGCAGGCTGTTCCATTGATCAGTTCAACTGGAACCCTCATCATCATAACCAACGGAGTGCCATGATAAATATATATATATATATACATATATACACACAGACACATATATTTATGGTCATGTCTTTGTGTCTGTTTGTCTCCCCACCATCACTTGATAACCAATGTTGGTGTGTTTATGTCCCTGTAACTTAGTGGTTCAGCAATAGAGCCTGATGGAACAAGTACTAGGCTTACAAATAATAAGTCCTGGAGTAAATTTCTTTGACTAAAACCCTTTAAGAAAGTGCTCCAACATGGCCTCAGTCAAATGACTTAAACAAGTAAAAACATAAAAAAATAAAAGAATAGAATGTGTGTGTGTGTGTATATATATATATATATATATATATATATAATGTGTGTGTGTTAGTGTCTCCTTTACTTGACATTATGTGATAGTTTTGTTCCCATCATGTAACAAGTGTCCTTCATTTCCAATCTTCCAAGACATGTTTGGTCATGGGAAAACATTACATTATTTGGTGGTATGCAGGAGTTGGTGAGAGGAAGGACATCCAGCCATAGAAAAATCTGCTGAAACAACTTTCATCCAGCCGACACAAACATGAAAAAAGTGGATATTAAATGGTGATGGTGATGATTTTTTTTCACTATTTTCAAACTTTGAAACATGCAGACATTGTATTTCATTTGAAATATTCTTGTGGAAAAATTTATAATGTCTAAAGCTCAGAGAGGGAGGGAGGGGGCAGTGAAAGGAAGGGACAAAGACAGAAGGTGGGAAAGAGAGAAGAGTTTAAGAAATAGGTTTAAAAAATAGGATGGTAATTAGCATACAAAGCAATGCTGGACATTAGTTTAAGAAAATGAAGACCAGACAGAATAAAATCCAATCCAAATTAATATTGGTTTCAAATTTTAGCACAAGGCCAGCAAACTCAGGGGAGGGGGTAATTCGATTACAATGACCCCAGTTTACAATCGGTATTTGTTTTATTTACCCTGGAAGGATGAAAAGCAAAGTTGACATTGGTGGAATTTGAACCCAGAATGTAAAAACATACGAAATGTTGCTGAACAGTTTGTCCATCATGCTGACAATTCTATCGGTTTGCCATCTTAGTCCAAATTGATATTTGAAAGCAAAAATGGTAAATTGATGACTAAAAGTAAATGATTCTAGCATTTCTGGATCAAAGGTTGCTGATTAATACACACATTATGTTTGGTAGTGATGTTTTTTAGAGTTATTTTTAGAATAAATAAGTATTAAAGTTAATGAGTAAATAGATAACTAGATAAATATATAAACAAAAAAATATAAAAATACTATTTATAGATTATTGTGATAATTGAAAATCTGAAACAAACAGGAAAAAGAAAATCAACAGAAAACAATTCAATGATATGATAGGAGAAGAAATAGGGGTTCAAATTGTTGTTGTTTGAGCTTTGGGCAGCCCTGAATGAGTCAAGTTGAAATCCCAAACTTTCCAAATATGAACATCATGTCTTTTTGACAGGTATCATCATCATCATCATCATCATCATCATCATCATCATCACTTAACGTCCATTTTCCATGCTGGCATGGGTGGGATGGTTTAACAGGGTCCAACAAACTGCACTAAGCTCCAGTGTCTGCTTTGGTATGGTTTCTACAGCAGAAAGCCCTTCCTAACGTTAACCACTAAACACAGAGTACTGGATGCCTTTCTTGTGCCACCAGCACTTGTGAGTTTACCAAGTAACTTGCAGAGACATAAAAAGAAAACAGAAAAGGACAAAGTCCCCATCATTAGATAGAGAAGTCATTAGGGATAAGAGAAGTGGTTCTCTGCCAAGTGCTGAAGGGCTCTAGTATGATAGAGGGACAAGAACATGTGTCTTGATACAGAGGTGATATATTATTTAAGGGTTGATGGAAGCAGCCAGGAAGAAGATAAAGATGGTATTGATAGGGCGCTAAAACAAACTCTCAAGATACAAGAGCATATGAGAGGATGCAGAGATGAAGGTGTGGGTGGGTAGTTTCATAAGTGTGTGAAGGGGAGAGTAACTGATGGTTGGAGTTGGAGGGGTCGAGGTGAATGTAGGGAGTGTTGAACTGGAGTGGAGGTGCAGTATCTAGGACTATATTATCAGACATTTCCATCTGTTTTTAAAATGGTAGGCCAGGGGTGGGGAAACGATTTAGTGCAGTGAGCAGAAATTTCCAAAAACAAAAGGTCTTTGGGTGGATCATGAGTTCTAACTCTTATATCTGTGTAAATCTTGTATATATCATCGTCGTCGTCGTTTAACGTCCGCTTTCCATGCTAGCATGGGTTGGACGATTTGACTGAGGACTGGTGAACCAGATGGCTACACCAGGCTCCAATCTGATTTGGCAGAGTTTCTACAGCTGGATGCCCTTCCTAACGCCAACCACTCAGAGAGTGTAGAAAAATATATGCCCCAGGTGAGGGGCATATATGTATGTATAATTAGATATACATTAATAAAGATAAGTTTAACACATTAAGTTAACACATGACATCTTCATTAACACCACCCCTGAATTTAGGGTACATTTATATTACTTATGCGGTATTCTATATTTTTCAGCTAGAATGTAGTTGGGTCTGAAGCGGGTGGTACAAACTTAGCAATATGTGTTTTATCAGGAAAACAAAATTTCCATTCAAATGGAAATTGCCAGACAATTTTCTGTTCGAGTCTAACTGTTTTAAGTCATAGTGGAAACGCGACCTTTGTTGCAAAGAGGCATATGAATATTGTATAAATTTTATAATTGTAAAATTGACTATATTTTGTACATACGAGTATACCAGCCTGTGGGCACAATAAAATGGGCTTGCGGGCACAATTGCACCCGTGGGCGGGGGTTTCCCCACCCTTGCAGTAGGCTATAGTTTTGAGGGAGATTTGGCTGCTATTTAATGTTGACTCATACTATTATAGTTATAGTGGTTTAGCCCTTGGTCAGCCCCAACTGAGTACAAGTTTCTAGACCTGATCATTCCATTTAAGACTTTCTCTTTTAATGTAATATGCCTCATTTTTAAGACAGGTTAGTGTGAATCTGAGGGAGATTTGGCTGCTATTTTTGTAGGTTTTTAACCATCTTAATGGTTAACAGTGGCCTGTATTTGATATGATCACGGTCTGTTTTTTGACCACACACACTTATGAACACATGCTTACACAAACACACATTCACACATGCACACATTCACTTCCACATATAACATATTCACACAAATATACATACACACTCATATTCACTCTCATACACATAAACACAAACACATATACACAGCCATTCACTTTCTCACATGCTAACACAGATGTTCAACACACATAAACACGCACCTGCTCACCAGTTACTGTGATAAAGTGTAATTAAAAAAAAGAACTAGTTCACATATTTAGGACTTTCCACAATCTCTCAAGTAGTTATTTTAGTAAAGCGTTTTATTGCTTTGTTTTACAATCTGTTTGGTTTCTGTCTTAGTATATCATTGTCATTATTACCATCGCCACCACCATCACCACTGACCCCACCAGTACCACCATCCTCACTACTATTGCCATCCACACTACTACCGCCATCCCCAACTCTACCACCGTTCCCACCACTACCACCACCGCCATCCCACCACTACCACCACCGCCATCCCACCACTACCACCATC
>NC_069002.1:13006480-13015404 GCF_001194135.2 Octopus bimaculoides | reverse complement strand
ACCACCATCCCTACCACTACCGCCATCCCACCACTACCACCATCCCCACCACTACCACCATCCCCGCCACTACCACCATCCCCGCCACTGCCACCATCCCCACCACTGCCACCATCCCCACCACTACCACCATCCCCAACTCTACCACCATCCCCACCACTACCACTGCAACCAACACCATGATGATTGTTGTCGTCATTATTTAGTGTCCATGTTCCATGCTAACATGGTTTGGCCAGTTTGACGAGATATAATTGACCCCAAGAACTGCATTGCGCTCCAGTGTCTGCTTTGGTATGGTTTCCAGGGCTGGATACCCTTCCTAATGCCAACCACTTTATAGTGTAGCGTATATTGGGCTGCTTTTTCACACCACCAGCATTAGTGCTGTTACCATGCAACATTCATGACTATAAACCCCAAGGAGTAGGGGTCAGGTTTATGCTAGGAGATGAGGTGTCAGAGTATGATAGAGGGGTGGAAGTGGCACCTCAAGGTACGAAATGAATAGGAGTGAATCAGGGCAGAGGAATTAGGAGTTAGGGTTAGGGTCTGTGTTATAGCGAAATCTCTGACTGAACTAAGGGAAATGATATAATTCTGTATTTCTGAGTTGCCAATGTAAGACCTCAGTGAAAGTTTTGTAAGGCGCAGGAGTGGCTGTGTGGTAAGTAGCTTGCTTATCAACCACATGGTTCCGGGTTCAGTCCCACTGCGTGGCACCTTGGGCAAGTGTCTTCTACTGTAGCCTCGGGCCGACCAAAGCCTTGTGAGTGGATTTGGTAGACGGAAACTGAAAGAAGCCCGTCATATATATGTATATATGTGTGTTTGTGTGTCTGTGTTTGTCCCCACAACATCGCTTGACAACCGATGCTGGTGTGTTTATGTCACCGTCACTTAGCAGTTCAGCAAAAGAGACCGATAGAATAAGTACTAGGCTTACAAAGAATAAGTCCCAGGGTCAATGTGCTTGACTAAAGGCGGTGCTCCAGCATGGCCACAGTCAAATGACTGAAACAAGTAAAAGAGTAAACCTTAAAAACTCACTCTGTCACTGCTTGCAGGCATAGCATAGTGGATAAAGGCATTGGTTAATGCAGTGCAGTCACCTAGAGCTTCTGAGTTCAATCCCAGGCAAGGCATCACAAGGTGAATCACAAAACACCTGAAGAAGGCTGGAGCATACACAGCCAAAATAGTGAAAGTAACAATCAAGATGAGGACTTTAGTCCAACGAATGTAAATGGTGTACACAAGCGAAATATGTTTCCATTATTATTTCAATACTATCTGATACTATTTCTTGGTTGTAGTTCCTAATAAAACTGTTACTGTTTATCGTTTTCTAATGGTATATGGTGGTATTTGAACCAAGGATGCACAGTTAGAGTGGATACCACAAGATGTCCAATCTGACACAAAGAATTTCACCAATTCCACCCACCCTCTTGTTGGTTTTATATTTATGAAATGATGAAAGACAAAGTTGACCTCTACACAGTCAGAACAAATGTCACAAAGAATTCTTTCAAATGTTTACAGGACTCTGCCAAATTATCACTTGTGTGTGTATGTGTTTGTGTGCGTGTGTGTGAGAGAGAGAGAGAGCATTTTATAAACAAATGTTGAAGCGCTGAGTAAGTTGATGTTTTAGAAATGAAGGATATCTCAAATACAGGAGAATAGGTGATCTGCGCTCTAGATTTCCTTCATTTTTGAAACACATATGTATGTATTTAAAGATAGATTGCCCGATAGGTAGGTAGAGAGGTGGAGGAAGAGATTAGGAGAGAAAGTAGTAGATAGCTAAATAGATAGATAGAGAGAGAGATAGATACGTAGATATAGATAGATAGATAGATAGATAGATAGATAGATACGTATAGATAGATAGATAGATACGTATAGATAGATAGATAGATAGATAGATAGATACGTATAGATAGATAGATAGATAGATACGTATAGATAGATAGATAGATACGTATAGATAGATAGATAGATACGTATAGATAGATAGATAGATACGTAGAGATAGATAGATAGATAGATAGATAGATACGTAAATAGATAGATATGTAGATATAGATAGATAGATATAGATAGCTAGATACATACATACATACATACAGACAAACAGATAGATATGGAGTGAAAGAGATAGCAGGTAATGATGCATTATTAGAGGTAAATACTATCATTATATTTGAAATCTATTTAAATCTGTCATTACTATAAATGCTTCTTTCAGATGTTCATTATTTTTTTGTTAAATTTCCAAAGGTTGAACTCTTTTAATATGTAGTTTTGCATTAGAAAAGGAGGTTGTTTTTCCAAAACTAATGACTTTTTGACTCTTGATTGTGTATGCTGGTTCTAGTTTGTGACATAGCAGTATGTAGACAATCAGTAACTTTATCTAAATAACCTTTCTGTTGCCCACTGATGAGGGTGATATCTGTGTGTGTGTGTGTGTGTGTGTGTGCATCATTTTATGTACGTACAGCTTCTGGAAAAATGATTCAGGTTTGGTAGGATAATGAAATATGTATTTATTTCATCGTCATCGTCATCATTTAACGTCTGTTCTCCATGCTGGCATGGGTTGGACAGTTTGTCAAGAACTGGTAAACCAGAGGACAGCACCAATCTCAGTCTGCTTTGGCATGGCTTTTACAGCTGGATGCCCTTCCTAATGCCAACCACTTTACAGAGTGTTTATATTTGATCCTAACCCTACATCGTATTATTATTATTATTATTATTATTATTATTATTATTATTAGTTAAGGTGGTGAGCTGGCAGAATCATTAGCACGCCGGGCGAAATGCTTAGCGGTATTTCGTCTGCCATTACGTTCTGAGTTCAAATTCCACCGAGGTCAACTTTGCCTTTCATCCTTTTGGGGTCGATAAATTAAGTACCAGTTACGCACTGGAGTCGATGTAATCGACTTAATCCCCTTGTTTGTCCCCTCTATGTTTAGCCCCTTGTGGGCAATAAAGAAATAAGAATCATTAGCATGCCAGGCAAAATGCTTAGTGGCATTTCGTCTGTCTTTATGTTCTGAGTTCAAATTCTGCTGAGATCGACTTTACCCTTCCTCCTTTCAAAGTTGATGTAATTGACTTTCCCCTCCCCACAAAAACTGCTGGCCTTGTGCCATAATTTGAAACCACTATTATTCATTTGTATATTTTTGTATTTATTTATTTAATTACAGCCAGTGAAAATTGAAGTTGTGGCTGTAATCAATGATGCTGTAGGAACTTTGATGTCTGCCGCTCACACTGACCGAAAGTGTGAGATTGGTTTGATTCTTGGTAAGTAATGAAGCCCACAACTTCACATTCACACGTTCTTTTGATACATTTCATTTGATTTCTTTTCTATTTTTTTTTTATGTCAGAATAGTTGGGGGGTGTTAATAAATGGTGTGGGTGGAGGTAAGATTGTTGTAAGCAGGAAATATAACATGTGAGTGGAGTTTGAATGTAGGAATTACATAAGGTGAGTGGAGGTATGAAATACGTGAATGAGAGTGTTACATCACATCTATGTGTGTGTGTGTGTGTGTATGTGTGTGTATGTACATGTGCATGTATAGCACTTTGGGCAATTGTCTTGTACTATAAGCTCTAGGCTGAGAAAGGCCTTGTAAGTAGATTTGGCAGAAATTGAAAGAACCCCCCATCCCACTGCTAAATACACACACACACACACACACACACATATACATACATACATGCATACACATAGATGCACGCACACACATATATATATCTTTGTATCTGTGTTTGTGTCCCACCACTGCTTGACAACCAGTGTTGGTTTGTTTATATCCCTGTAACTTACCAATTTGATAAAAAAAAAGACTGATAGAATAAGTACCAGGCATTAAAGAAAAAATTACTAGGGTCAATTCATTTGACTAAAAAATTCTTCAAACCAGTGCCCTAGATATATATATATATATATATATATATATATATATGTGTGTGTGTATGTTTGTGTGTCTGTGTTTGTCCCCCCCAACATTGCTTGACAACTGATGCTGGTGTGTTTACGTCCCTGTAACTTAGCGGTTCGGCAAAAGAACCCGATAGAATAAGTACTAGGCTTACAAAGAATAAGTCTTGGGGTCGATTTGTTCGACAAAAAGCGGTGCTCCAGCATGGCCGCTGTCAAATGACTGAAACAAGTAAAAGAGTAAAGAGTATATACATTCAGGCAGTATTTAATTAAAGCAGTTATCTATGCATCATATATAATGTATATAAACATGGTTGATAGGTCGGTTATTGTAGTATTTTTCTCAAGATAACATCTCATATGGACTTGCTGTATTTCAAATACAAAATTTCAGAGTAAAATGAAGATTCGTCCCAGCAGTGTCCTGCAAGAGCACCAGATGTATTTTGGCCTTTTCAGGCCATTTCAATGGCTCATGCTTTCAGCCAGTTACATGCTTAGATGAGAATTCATCATCTCTGATATAGGTAAAAGGGAATAAAACACTCTTGTAGCAAATAGCCACCTGGCTGATAAAAAAATTATATGTTTATATAGATGTCTGGAGGCACATGGCTCAGTGGTTAGGGTGTTGCACTCATGATTGTGAGATTGTGGTTTCGATTCCTGGACAAGATGATGTGTTGTGTTTTGAGCAAATCACTTCATTTCACATTGCTCCAGTCCACTCAGCTGGCAAAAATGAGTTTTCCTGTGACAGACTGGCACTCCATCCAGAGGTGCAGTTTATATGCCACAGAATCTGGGAAACAGGCCTTTATCAGCCAATGGCTTTGGAACAACTTTTGATTCCTTTTTTTTTTTTTTTTTTGTGATATGTGCGCTCCAGCATGGCCAGAGTCAAATGACTGAAACCTGTAAAAGAATAAAATAATATAGCATAGATTACCAATCAATGTCAATTATTAATAAATGTTTCCTTGTGTTTTCCAGGAACAGGATGTAATGCTTGTTATATGGAAAAACTTGAAAATGTGGAAACTGTTTCATTAGATGATGATGAACCTCAACAGGTAAGTTCTTTGATCGTTGAAAATAAAGTTAAACTTAGAAATTACCAAATATATCATTTGTGTTTGGTTGATGCCAGTGCCACCTGACTGGCTCTCATACCGGTGGCATGTAAAAAGGACTATTTGAGTGTGGTCAATGCCAGTGCCACCTGACTAGCCCCCATGCTGGTAGCACATAAAAAGCATCACTACACTCTCGGAGTGGTTGGCATTAGGAAGGGCATCCAGCTGTAGAAAACTTGCCAGATCAGATTGGAGCCTGTACAGGCTCTTGGTTTGCCAGTCCCCAGTCAAACAGTCCAACCCATGCCAGCATGAAAAGTGGACGTTAAACAATGATGATGATGATCATCATCATCATTTCTTTATCTTACGTTTTAAGATCCTCCATCTTGACAACTAAAAAGTTTCAAAGGGTGATCAGCATCTGCGAAAATAGTTCCCATCTGTATTTGCACTAAATGTGTGTGTGTGTGTGTGTGTGTGTGTGCGCGCCTGTAAAGATCTTTAGTTTTGCTTTAGCTATTACACCTAAGGCCATGCTGGAGCACTTCCTTTACTAACATGTGTATATATTTTATTTCTGTATATTTTAATCGAGGGAGTGGCAGGGCAGAGCCCATAGACTTTGCATCCTCTCTCATGCTAGTACACTTGTGGTATCAATATAATTGCTGTTTAGCTTGTACTTCTATGAGTGTGTATGCAGTGTGTATGAATGATGTGAGTGTGTGTGTGTTAGAGAGAGACAGAGAGACAGACAGAAATACCCAGACTAAATACTTCCTAAATATTCTCTCTCTTTCAGGTGATCATCAATACAGAATGGGGCGCATTTGGTGACAACGGTTGTTTGGATATTGTCCGTACAGAATACGACAGAGAGTTGGATACATACTCTATCAACCCAGGAAAACAACTGTGAGTTTGATCTATAGATATGTGTATATGTATAAATATATGTGTGTGTTTGTATGTGTCCACACACACACATACAATTTTTTATGGCTGTGTCTATCTGTTTGTTGTTGCTTGAGTGTGTTTATGTGTTGCTCTGTGTGTGTGTGTTATGAATGTCTGTATGTATTGCTCTATGTGTCTGTACCAGTGCATTTGTGTATTACTATGTGTATGTGTGTCACAGAGATAGATCATCTCCATCAATTTTGTGTAGGGCTTCGGTAAGTGATGTGTGGAGGGAGAGAAGAGAGAAGCCATGATTATTCATGGCTGACTGTAATAGGAAGAAGCAGTATGGCAGGATATTGAGATTTTTTTCTCAGGCTGAAGATGACTTGATCCAACCTGGTCAAAATAAAATATCCACAACCAGAGGATGGACACTGTTATAAACGTGCATGTGTGTGTGTGTAACAATTATAGCATGGAAAGCATATATTAGTTATTGAAAAACACACAAAGACTGTTGACTTCATTTAAACATTTGATATTAAAATTTAGTATTAAAAAGTTTCATTGCACCAACTGTGACCTGGCCACTGATGCTGTTCCACTGCAACAGAATTGGTGGAAGAAAAGGTTTGGCACCAAATAATGAATTTTAAAGAAATGTTTGCGTTTAGGAATGGCTAGTATGTATCTTCCATACTAAAATTGTTTTAGTAGCAACACAGCACACAGTCTCAGATGAAATCATTTGCCTGATAAGTAATTCTTTGATATATACATAGATATATATATATATATATATATATATATATATATATATATATATATATATATATATATATACATATATATACATATATATCATCATCATCATCATCATCATTGTTTAACGTCCACTTTCCATGCTAGCATAGGTTGGACGATTTGACTAAGGACTGGTGAAACCGGATGGCAACACCAGCCTCCAATCTGATTTGGCAGAGTTTCTACAGCTGGATGCCCTTCCTAACGCCAACCACTCAGAGAGTGTAGTGGGTGCTTTTACGTGTCACCCGCACGAAGGCCAGTCAGGTGGTACTGGCAACAGCCACGCTCAAAATGGTGTATTTTATGTGCCACCCGCACAAGAGCCAGTCCAGGGGCACTGGCAACGATCTCACTCGAAAATCCTTACACATGTCATGGGCACAAGTGCCAGGAAGGCGACGCTGGGCACAGGTGCTATCCCGATTTTGTTATTCGCTTATATATATATATATATATATGAATAATCAGTATATGACATAACTTATTAAACAAAGTTCAACAACTTCATTCATATTTATGAAATGAAGGATATTGGATGTTAAAATGGATTTTAGTTTTGACTGTTTTCATTATCATAATCTTTCTTCACTTACAGGGTTGAAAAAATGATAGGTGGAATGTACCTTGGTGAAATTGTACGGCTGACACTAGAAAGATTGAGCTCTGAAAAACTTATCTTCCTTGGCATTGATCATGATTGTGATTTATTCAACCGTGGAAAGTTCTACACCAAATATCTATCTGAAATTGAAAGGTTTGTGTGTATTTTTACATTGTTTTGTTATTGTGAAGGTGCATGGCTTAGTGGTTAAAGTGTTCAGCTCACAATTATAAGGCTGTGAGTTCAATATTCAGTAGCACATTGTGTTCTTGAGCAAGACATTTTATTTCATGTTCACCCAACTGCCAAACATGAGTTGTACTTGTATCTCAAATGAGTTGTACCTGTATTTCAAAAGAGCCAGCATTATCACATTCTGTGTCACAAGACTGCACCAAGCTCTGCTGTCTGCTTTGGGATGGTTTCTGCAGCTTGGTAGCCAACCAAATGCTAACCACTTTACAGAATGTACTGAGTTTTTTTCCATGTGGCAGCAGCAGCAGCAGCACAAGACCTTTCAACTTTGGAGGAGAAGTATTGAGGGGATGAAAAAAAAGGTGTCGGACATTAGAAGAGAAACATGGCTGCCTCAGATGGAGAGAGAGAGAAAATGAAGTGAGACCATACACCCAAGTAGCAGGAAGTGCATAGAGGGAAGTGTAGACTAAGGATTGGGAGAGAGTGAGTGGATGAGTGAGTTCACAATATATATATATATATATATATAAATAAAATAACTCAATAGCTCAGTTTTATGCATAGCACTTATCAAAGTTTTATAGATGCAGGAGTGGCTGTGTGGTAAGTAGCTTGCTTACCAACCACATGGTTCTGGGTTCAGTCCCACTGCGTGGCACCTTGGGCAAGTGTCTTCTGCTATGGCCTCGGGCCAACCAAAGCCTTGTGAGTGGATTTGGTAGACGGAAACTGAAAGAAGCCCATTGTATATATGTTTGTGTGTCTGTGTTTGTCCCCCCGACATTGCTTGACAACCGTTGCTGGTGTGTTTACATCCCTGTAACTTAGCGGTTCAGCAAAAGAGACTGATAGAATAAGTACTAGGCTTACAAAGAATAAGTCCCGGGGTAGATTTGCGCGACTAAAGGCAGTGCTCCAGCATGGCTGCAGTCAAATGACTGAAACAAGTAAAAGAGTATATATAAAATTAATATAACTCAATGGCTCAGAGTTTCATGCATAGCACTTATCAAAGTTTTATATATAAATATATATGAGGTGGTGAGGCAAGACCTTCGTACATTGGGCCTCACCGAGGCGATGACTACTGACCGAGACCTTTGGAATTGTGCTGTGCGTGAGAAAACCCGGCAAGCCAAGTAAGATCGTTGCCAGTGCCCCTGGACTGGTTCTTGTGCGGGTGGCACATGAGATGCACCATTTTGAGCGTGGCCGTTGCCAGTACCGCCTGACTGGCTCCTGTAGGATTTTCGAGCGAGATCGTTGCCAGTGCCCCTGGACTGGCTTGTGCGGGTGGCACATAAAAGACACCATTTCGAGCGTGGCCGTTTTCGTGCGGGTGACACGTAAAAGCACCCAC
>NC_069002.1:13002467-13006168 GCF_001194135.2 Octopus bimaculoides | reverse complement strand
GTAAAAGCACCCACTACACTCTCTGAGTGGTTGGTGTTAGGAAGGGCATCCAGCTGTAGAAACTCTGCCAAATTAGATTGGAGCCTGGTGTTGCCATCCGGTTTCACCAGTCCTCAGTCAAATTGTCCAACCCATGCTAGCATGGAAAGCGGACGTTAAACGATGATGATGATGATGAATGTACAAAAAAACAACAACAGACGAGGACAGGTGGTGTAAATAACAAAAGGATGTATTAGTATGACGCTCAGGAATACAGAAAGTCTTTGACGTTTCGAGCTACACTCTTCAACAGAAAGAATACGGAGACAAGGAGAAAAACACGGAGAAAAAAAATTGAATAGTGTTCAGTCAACGGTCATATATATAAGAAAATAAGATGACAAAGGGAAACGATGGTTATGTTATGAATTTCATGCCTGAACAAAATACACACACACATGTGTGTGTGTGTGTGTGAAGGCTGAAGTTATGTGATTCTTATCTAAAGTGTCCATAGTTCAGATAGCTTAAATACATTTATATAAAACCTCTATTAGGTGCTGTGAATATCTTAATGAAGGCCTTTGCTGTTATCATCTGAACACCTTATCTATGGTTCTTAGCATTTTCATAAATTAACAGAATGTTAATTAGGTTAGTCATAGCATGACTGATGCAGTGTGTTAAGTAATTGCTTAATACATCATAAGATTCTGATATTAGTTTAGTCATATCTTATCAAAGATAATACTTATCTTATTTATTACGTGTTGTTACTGAGTTGTTTGTCACCTTAGGTTTTGTGTGGTTCAAATGAAAACCATGCCTCCTACCTTTACCTGTCTATGCTTTATTGTTCTGGCCATTGACTTTATACTAACATCCTTTTCACCTTGATCCTCTGGATAGTCAGGGCTCATAAGGCCAGTTTATCCAGTTGACATGGCATATAACTGACCGAGGTCACAACAATCCCCCTGAACAGGACACTGGTCCATTGTAGGTTTCAAGGCCATCAATTTTAAAGGAAGGCAACAAGTTGATTCCATTAACCCCAGTTCATGACTGGTACTTTATTTTATCAATCCTGAAGGGTTGAAAAGTAAAGTTAACCTTGACTGGATTTGAACTCAGAGTGTAATGAACCAGAAGAAATGATTCTAAACATTTTGTCTGATGCACTAACGATACTTCCAGCTCGCTGCTGTATATGGTCACTTGACTTGATAGAAATAACAGCCAAATATCCATCAACTCATACCCTACAAATTTAGAAGTGAATATGTATAATGTGATTCTTAGGTACCAGCACATAGGAAAAAATGAATGGAATGGGCACAAATGGAATGTTCTTGATCATGGGTCTGTTCAATCAGGGCTGATTTGGGGTTCAAGACAACAACCCTCTTTTTTTTATGCCTCAAAGCATCAAGGAAGTTTCTATGTGGTTGTTCAACCTGCTAGAAGTAGCAGTCAAATTTTCTTCATATCACACTGGGTAATGTAGTTCAAGATAGATATGCTATGCTTGAAGGACACTGCAGCAATAACTATGAAAATAGTTCTGTTGGATCAGGGACAAACTTGGGGCTAAACTACAGCCTTTTAGGCTTGGTTACCTCTCTGTTCTTTAGTATTTCCTTTATCTTTTGTTTTTTTTTTCTCCCTCGAATTCTTAAAATATATTCGCTGAATGCTATCCCTTAATCCCTTTAAGTTACTCTCTCCAAAGAAGGTTTCTGTTTGAAATGCTAAAAGCTGTATCTTGTGTCATATCATGACTATCTCAAGTCTTAGGACTCACAGGGCCAGTTATCTGGTTTCTATGATGTATAAATGACTGCGACCACATTTCCACTGAACAGGACAATATGAAATGAACATAAAATGAAATGTTTTGTTCAAAAACACAATGCACTTCTTGGTTTAGGAATTGAAACCATACGTGTATGCTTCATGAGACATAGAGAAAACTCAGATTTAAACCTTCTGTTATAATGTAAGAAACATTTTGTTAAACACCTGGTCTGCCCTGGCGGCTGATTATTGTAAGGGAGATAACCACTTCTAATTTAATCCTGGCATTATTAGAAGTTTCAATTTTAAATCGAAAAGCAACGAAGAAGATGCACAGAATATACATGTATATTTACTCTCTCTCGTAAAGATTTTAACATTTCTACTTCAAAACACTTGCTTAATAATTTAATAAAACCTATCCAAATTTATTATTTTCAAAATTAATCGAAGCTCTTGTATTGTGAATATTTTTTAGAAATACAATGAAGATACAACCCACCTGAGATCACTCTTGGGTTTGTGGCAGAAACTTCCTGATCTAAATTTAAACTTTCCATTAAAAGTTCTTGTTAATTTATGTTCCAAACATCAGCTTAATAATGATGAAGCTATTTTACTGAATTCTTTATTAGTTTAAAAATTAATTGAAAGAAAATTAGTGTAATTTCAACAAACATCATCGTCATTTGACTTCCATATTCCATGCTGGCATGGGTTGGACAGTTTGACAGGATCTGATGGATCCATGGACTGCACTGTGTTCTAGTGCTAGCTTTGGCATGGTTTCTACAGCTGAGTGTTCTTCATTATGTAAACTACTTCACAACATGTACTGGGTGTTTTTTCATGTCACTGGCACTAGTGAAGTTACCCTGAAACTCACAAGACTTGGAAACCTAAGGGAAGGAGGAGCTTTGATGCTGGGAGATAATGGTTTAAGGTATGAAAGAAGGATTTTCATTTCTCTAAATTTGTCAATTTCTTTGTCTTCTGCAGAGATAATGGAGAATTTTTTGAAAACACAAAACAAATTCTCGAAGAACTCGGTGTTGAAACATATACTTTGGAAGACTGCAAGATTGTGAAATATGTGTGTGCCTTGATATCAGCTCGTGCTGCATTCCTTGCATCTGCCGGTATGTAACATTTGTGCATTTCCAGAAGAGGTTTCCTTTTTCCTTTCTTTGGGATGGCATGGTAGTGGCGGCAGCAGTGGTGGTGGTGGTGGAGGCTCAGCAACTCCTGATTTCTGTAGAATTAAACAGGTGAATAAAAGATAAACCCACATCATGGGCAAGGTACCATTACCACCACTGTTGCCACCACCACCACCACATGCCTTTTATCTTTTTACTAGTTTCAGTCACCGGGCTGTGGCTATGCTGGGGTACTACCTTGAAGGGTTTAGTCAAGCAAATCATCCCCAGTACTTATTAGTCTTTAAGTCTGGCACTTACTCAATTGGTCTCTTTTGCTGAACTGTTAAGTTACAGATGACATAAACAAACCAACATTGGTTGTTAAGCAGACGAGTGAAGGAGACAAAAAACAGGCACAAAGACACACATACATACACACGAGTGTACACACACACACACACACATATACATCATCATCATCATTTAATATCCGTTGTCCATGCTGGCATGGGTTGGACGGTTTGGCCAGGGCTGGTAAGCTGAGGGGCTGCACCATACTCCAGTCTGATTTAACATGGTTTCTATGGCTGGATGTCCTTCCTAACACCAACCATTCTGAGAATATATATATATATACTCTTCTACTTGTTTCAGTCATTTGACTGTGGCTATGCTGGAGCACCGCCTTTAGTCGAGCAAATCGACCCCAGGACTTATTCTTTGTATGCTTAGTACTTATTCTATCGGTCTCCTTTGCCGAACCACTAAGTTACGGGGATG
>NC_069002.1:13001707-13002095 GCF_001194135.2 Octopus bimaculoides | reverse complement strand
ATATATATATATATATATATATATAATATTAGCCCATTGTTTGTATTATAGGGCATTGTTGTACCATTCAAAACATTTTATTCTTTACAAACAATACACAATGCTTCAAGTAAACTACAATACTCTTACTCCGGAGACTTTGTCTGATCCAGCTCTATTGTAAAAGACACTTGCACAAGGTGCTGCACTGTGGGATTGAACCCGAAAACACTTGGTTGCAAAGCAAACTTCTTGACACCAGAACCATGCCCACACATGTGTTCGTCATTTAACGTCCGCTTTCCATGCTAGCATGGGTTGGACGATTTGACTGAGGACTGGTGAAACCGGATGGCAACACCAGCCTCCAATCTGATTTGGCAGAGTTTCTACAGCTGGATGCCCTTCC
>NC_069002.1:12997230-13000247 GCF_001194135.2 Octopus bimaculoides | reverse complement strand
AAAAAAAAAAAAACAAACAGAAAGGAATGGAAAAACCAAATTCTATCAACAACATCAACACAAATTAAAAACATTGTTAAAAGAAAGAAAAGTTTGGGGAAGAGGAAGATAACAAAAAACAATCTCTTTTTTTTTTGTGTTTTTGGAGTAAAAAGATTTTTTTTTGTTTATTTGCAAAAATAATCTTGTTTATTTTAGAAGTTATTGTTCAATTGTTCTATGTAGATACTAATTGAACAAAAAACCAATAGATTCTTATAATAACCTTTTATAGTATATTCTTATAGAATCGTATGGTAAACTTAATAGAATTAGAAAAAATAGACTATTTTTGGTCTTATATTTATATCTTTTTATTGCTGGTTTGAGGTTATATAATTTTTTCTTTTTACTTTCTTTCTTTTCTATTTTTTTTTCTTTCTCTCCTCCAAAATTTTAAATTTTTTTGCATAAACCAATCATGTATACATGGAAATTAAGAGAATCTTGTTAATTATGTAAATAGAATGTGAAAAAAAAATAATAGTAATTAATAAGTTATCTTCAATGAAGTATGAGGAGAATAAATATGTAAATTTTTAAGTAGAGTTCTTCCATTAATGTAAGGAACCGGTGAAAAATTCTTTGATGTGTGAATTTTTTTCCTTCTCAAGGCTGCATTAAATATAACCAGATTTATTTTTTTAGTTTTATTTTCTGTATTTACTATTGCCAGTACAGAATGCTATCACATGTAGACTGTGTGAGCAAATGATCCCTTACATGGTCGTTTGATCTGCTAGAAATAACAGCAAAACCTACCTCAATTGACACCTAACCATTTTAAAATTGGAGAAGGACACGTTATCAGATAATGTAGACCTATTGATGCAAAAAGGAAGGATGGTCATAGCTGAATTGCTCTACAGTAAGTTGTTTGCTCAATCAGGATTGCCTTAGTGGTAGTGATGATGTTGAAGGGATTGTGGTTGAGTGCTAAATAACAACAACAAGGCAACTAGCCATTAGATGACTTTTTGAATTCTAGTGAATTCTAAATTTGTAAATAATTTATCTTTGAGAGACACTTGCCACTGAGAACTAGTGATTCTTTAGCAATTTGGAAGAAGGCACTGTTCTTCACTATCTCTCATTTTTTCCCTTTCTCCTCTTCTATCAGTCCTGCTGATTAAAAACCACCCAAACACACATTTGGGACATATATTGGAGAGACTTAATAAACTTTTGGGATAAACGTATAACAGTTTTCCCCATTGTGGCCAGTAAAAGTCAGTCATATATATATATATATGGAGAAATGAAGTTTATTTCTAAGCAGGTAAGGATATAGAATTGGGTTTGGGGTTTGAAAATGCACCTGAGTCTTAAAACAAATTGTAATTTTTAAAATTCTTTAATAAAATACCAAAATATAAAATTTTAAAACTACAACTCATTTTAAGACTAAGGTGCATTTTCAACCCCCAAAACCAACTCTACTACATATATATATATGTGTATATATATATATATAATGCTATGCTGTAGTGGCAAAAGAGTATTCAATATATTAGAATTTATTTATTTATTCAAATTAAAGCTCATTTAGTTTATCTATTCTATGGAACATTCTTCAGGTCTATGTTATGATATCCTAATAACACTTGCCTGATGTATTCCTGGAAATGGTAAACTCGAAGTTGCAACAGTGAAACTTTGGCTTCAAAAAACATTCAACGTGCACACTCGTGTGTGTATATATATATATATATATATACTCATATATATTTGTGTATGTACGTATGTATGTGTATATATATATATAAATGTGTGTGTGTGTGAATACCTGTGTTTTCTTCTCTGTGTAGATCTTGGTCAAATATTTCATTTTAGCATATGGTGCTATGGTTTGATGCTGAAGTCCACAGACACTAATACACAGAAGTCCAAAAATCTTTGCTCAAATTTTTTGTACTTCAAGTTAATTTGGTATATAAATATTTATTTTGCTAGCTGTTGTAATTGGACAAGATCAGACCAATGTTATTTTAGCTTTACACTCTGAAATAGTTTTGAAGAATCTTCAGGCTGTCACACCTGAGCTCAATATACAATAAGTTCATTATATTATATTTTAATCAAAAGCTCAAATCTCAAAAGGCCTTTTAATTATTATTTGAGTGTTTATCAGATCTTGCTACCAGGATTTCTTAACTTGTCCAAACAATGAGTTGGGGAATCTAGGATTGTTGTTTGTGAAACTATAAAAGAAAAATTTGTGAAAGATTGGGAATGGTATTAGCACAAACAGCAGGCAATTCCTGACCGAAGTTTCTACATGAACACTTGTGCTGTAACTCTTACAATTTGATGAAGAAATTTAGTCAGAAAACATTGCTGATTCTTGGATTGCTTCTTCAAATTCTTACTTAATCTAAGATTAAACATGCTGGAAAGCTCAGGATTTTCAAAATCTCAATATATTACTTGAAATGTTCAATTTCAAGTATTGTTTTCATACATTTGAGACACATTAAACAAGCCAATGAGGCCACTGCCTCGAAATGGCTGTTTGACCTGCTAGAAAAAAACAGCCAAATCTACATCAAATTTTACCATACTGTCTTTTAAAAATGGTAAGGACACATTGGATGATGTGATTCACCATCTCTGCAAGATAGAATGGTCACTGCTGATATATGCCTTTCGTAATATGTCTACTCAATCAGGGTTGATTTGGGGCCATACAATAACAATTAGATTCTAATGATGTTAAATACAGAACGAGAGGAAATTAAAATTAATGCTGATTAATGAATTATTTAATTGCCACAGTGAATTATTTTTACTTTGCAACATTGATCCTTTGATTGTACATGTATTAATAGATTCATATCTGTTTTGGCAAACAAAGGAATGAATTTTGTTTGGCTTGAGAAGTGGTCTAGAAACACATCTCGCAAAGAATTAGGAGGAAACAACACACAGACGTGGAAATCCTTTTAATACCAATCCATTTCTGGTTCTACAATACAAAA
>NC_069002.1:12994355-12996511 GCF_001194135.2 Octopus bimaculoides | reverse complement strand
CAGTACTTATTTTTTAAGTGGTCTCTTTTTGCCAAATTGCTAAACACACCATCACTGGTTGTCAAGCGGTGGTGGGGGACAAACACATGCACATGTGGATTTCAATGTTGTTTTTGTACACAAATGATTAACCTGCTGCAAGATGTGACTAATTGGCCAGTTGAATTCTTTGTTCCATCACCATAGAAAGAGCATGTAAAATGATGAATATGCCTAGGAATAGATTTTCCAACATGGCTTTCATTTCTAAGTCTAGAAGATTTGGTCCCTATTTCTAGCAGGTGGAGAAACCATGTAGAGGTTCTTCTCTTTCCCATACAGGCATGGGTTGCAGAGTTCATCACACTCCAACTCCTTATTTGGAGTTACTGCTGCTGTCCTACATGGGTCAGAGTTCCACAACTTGCTCATATAATTCATTTTCTATAACTGGATGACCCTCTTATCACCTACCACTTAAGTCTCTCTCTCTCTTCCTATCACTCTAGTTGTACCAAAAAGTTCTGCTGCCAAAACAGTTTGAATGTCCAATCAACCAAGCCCAAACCACCAGCAACCAGACAACTGTGTGCAATCATCTCATTCCACTTTCACAAATCTTCTAAAAGCACCAATATTTACTGTGGTCAATGATCTTGGACAACTACAAAGTTGATAGCAGCAGGAAAGGAATTCTTGAGGGAGAACATTCTGGGAAGGAAGTGGTTGGTACGGAGAATGGTGGTGAGGGATTAGGGACAAAAACATTACAGTACTGAGGGCAATTTATATGACCAAACACTTGAAGGTAGCGCCCCAGGGTAACTGTAGGCCAATGACTAAAACAAATAAACGATAAAGACATTAATTTTCAAGAATATGTTTATTTAAATAAGTTGGGTTTTTTTTCCCCATTTTGTAAAAATTAGGGATTTGTTATAAATATATAAAAGGGGGAGGGGAGATGTCATCAAGAAAGCAAAATAAATAATTAAGTAATAAAAAAATAAAAAAGATGCATTATAACATTTACAAGAAAGTTCCTGTTTACAGAGGTGTTCTTGCACCCTCAGGAATTAACGCCTGGGGTTGTTGTAAACTAAGTAATTGCATGGTCTTTTTTAGGAAAGACTATAGAGGAAGCAATACTAATTACTAATTTCACTAATTAACCTAGCACTGCAAGCTAACAAAACACTCTTCAATTACAATGCTCCCACTGCTTGCAGTGGTTGGCTGTGTCAATCTCAGTGGTACACTGTAGCAACTGGGAGAGTACCGGACAAGACCACAAAAAAAAAAAGGGATTTACTTTACAACTGTTTTATTTGTTTTGTACTTTTGAAGTTTAGAACCGAGTTATTTGTGCAGAAGACAAAAATCTCAGTTTTGTAAAATAAGGTAAAAATTGCTTTGACAGATAGGCACTGAGTGATTCGAGAGATACAGCATGTGTACCTTGATTGGAAGGATGGAGAGATCGTTAGATTGTATGTGTTGATTGGATATCCAGATAAATTGACAGTGAGTGTGTTGTTGCTGGCAGTGTTAGCGTTCAGGCGTACACCTGCACCTGTTCGTGTGACACCTCTACCCCTTCTTGCCTCCTTCATGAAGCCGTGGAGTGTAATGAAATCAATGTCGCAAAGAGAGTTGCTATGGAGACCGGCGTTTGTTATGAAATCGTCTGCTTGACTTCAAGACGCCGATTCTCAAAACCCCCCCAAAAAAAATGGCTAAAAAAAAGCTGAAAGCAATTTTACAAAAATCGGTAAATTCGCCCACACAGGGCAGATTTCCCGTGCAAACAAATTGCACAACCGAATGTATCAGTTGTTGCACAACTTCTACATAGAAAAATATAATCCCAAAACAACTTTTTAAGGCAATAAAAGAGGGTTAAAATAAAGCGTTTGACCCGAGCTCAAAAACGAAATAAAATTTAGTGTAACAGGTGTAAAACAACTTTGCTGGGGAACGAATAGGAGGGAAAAAAATAAATAAATAAAATGCGTGCTCATGCATCAACAGAATACACTGTCTGCAAGTCGTTGGGTACAGCATATTCTCCTCCATTTTCTTATTGCTATATAAATTTAGGGTAAAATATGGATATATATATATATGTATATGGATATATATATATATATATATATATATATATATATATATATATA
>NC_069002.1:12986806-12994283 GCF_001194135.2 Octopus bimaculoides | reverse complement strand
ATGGATAAATAATATATATATGGATATCTATATATATATATATATTGTGGCACGTAAAATACACCATTTTGAGCGTGGCCGTTGCCAGTACCACCTGACTGGCCTTCATGCCGGTGGCACATAAAAGCACCCACTACACTCTCGGAGTGGTTGGCGTTAGGGAGGGCATCCAGCTGTAGAAACTCTGCCAAATCAGATTGGAACCTGGTGTAGCCATCTGGTTCACCAGTCCTCAGTCAAATCGTCCAACCCATGCTAGCATGGAAAGCGGACGTTAAACGATGATGATGATGAGTGTGTATGTGTATATTGGCTGGATAGCTACCTAGATGAACACTGTGTGCATATAATATATATATTTTGCCTAGATAGCTAGATAGGTCAACATAGTGTTGTCATCATTATCAGTTCCTTCATTTAATGTCTGCTTTCCATTCTGGTATGGGTTAGATGATTTGATTGAAGCTGGTAAGCTGGAGGGCTGCACCAGGTTCCAATCTGATTTGGTATGGTTTCTATGGCTGGATGCCCTTCCTAACACCAACCACTTCAAGAGTGTAATGGGTGCTTTTTTATGTGCCGGTTACATGACACTGGCATTGGTCACGACTACAATTTCACTTGGCTTGACAGGTCTTCTCAAACGCAGCATATTACCAAAGGTCACTAGAGACATCAACACAGTGTAGACATTGACTTGATACTTACAAATATACACACACTGTGTATATACTGTTTGGCTAGCTAGCTAGATTAAAACAGCTTGTACAGGTAAAACACTAACTTTCCAGACACTGAGGGTTTCAGAACCTCTTATAATCTGCACTAGTTTACATTAATGTATAGGTAGCTGTATTTCATTTAATTATTGAAATAAATTTCTTTTCATATTTGGTTTGTAAGATCTTCGCTGTGAATAGCTATTGGTGAAATAAAGAAGTAGTATTGAACCAGTACGTGTGTTTATTTAATTGGCATAATGACCCTCTCTAGACATAATATTTAAATGAATTTAATATGCATTTAACTTAGAGTGTGTTAACCTAGATAATTAGCCCTGGTTTGGAAAAAAAAATTAATAATCTGGAAAAGCTTCGGAACTAAAGTTTCCAGAAAAATCAATGTTGTAGTTGTATATATGTATGTATGCATGTATATATATATATATATATATATATACATGTGACCCCCTTTGGTCATGAATGACCATGGGATTGCACCTAGAAAGTTACCCTCTGAGGCACAAGTCCAGGTAAGATTGTTTATGGAAGACCAGCAGTCGCCCATGCATACCAGCCTCTCCTCTCCACACCACCAATGTTATCGAAAGGAAAGCAAAGGCTGATACAGCCTGGCACCAGTGACATCGCAACTCATTACTACAGCTGAGTGAACTGGAGCAACATGAAATAAAGTGTCTTGCTCAAGAACAAAACACACAGCCTGGTCCAGGAATCGAACTCACCACCTCATGATTGCGAGCCCAACACTTCAACCACTGAGCCATGCTATATTTATATATATGGACTCAATAGGTAGATAAATATACATTGTGTGTGTATACATATAGACTTGAGAGCCAGATGGATATACACAGTACAAACATGTTGATTGGATTGCTAGAAAGCTAGACAATGTGTATATAGTAAAAGAGAAGAACTCAAGGATTCTAGTGAATTGGTAAATAGTTATGCAAACTGCTCAAAAAGTGGTGAAAATATTATCCAGAGTGAAGAAGAGAAGAGATCTAATGTTTTGGGCATATATATATATTATTTAAAAGAGTTCCAACTCTGTCTGTTTTTTATGTTTTATTTATATTCTTATAAAATTAATGTGGGATATAGAATATGGAATATATAATATAAATAGTAAAATTAAATGAAGTATTGAATGTCTTATTGAATATATGAAATATTGAGTATTAAATATATATATAGAGGGGCTAGTATACTTTCCTGCTTCATAGCAGTCATCGAGGTCCCATCTGATATATATACACACATACATACATACAAGGGGGTGTTGAAAAGTTCCGGGATTTAAGGGTATCATGAAAGTCCTGGTTGAAAGCTCAACCTTCTGAGTTCTTTTACAGGGTTTAGAAAAACTGAAGGACCACTGCAATAAATGTGTGAATCTGAGAGGAGAATATGATAAATAAAATCCTAATTAACTGACCCTCCTGTATTTTCTTTTACCCAAAGCCAAGAACTTTTCAGCACCGCCTCATAAATATATATAGACATGTCCAACTCATATATCGTATACAGTGAAAAGATATTGAGAAAAAGCTTTAATGGCTGGAGATGGAGGAAATGGTAGAGTTGAAGGTCTAAATAGACTGGAAGAAAAAGGTGTCCAATAACACCTAGAGTAAAGATGTGAGTTTTTTTCTTGGTATTTCCAGATGAAGGCCGAGTAAGGTGACTTTACTGTGGAGTTGTTAAGGGAGTAGTTTGGGGAATTGAAATGTCTAAGTAGGGGATCGAAGATTACTTGGGAGTATTGTGACTATCACTCTCCAATCAAAGGTTCTGTCTGAAACATTAGTCTTTTGTCTAACAACAAAATTTACTCTGATATTAGAAGAGTGTGCATATGGTGACTGGGTAGCGAGATAGACAATGTTGTGTTTTTGATCAGAGAGGCACAGTATGTAAATGTAGGATGGAAAGACAGACAACTTGTAGATGTTAACAGGATTAACCCTTTCATTACCAACCCGGCTGAAACCGCCTCTGGCTCTGTAGTTCAAATGTCTTGTTTTTATAAGTTTTGAATTAAGATCTTCCACCAAACCTTAGTCACAATTTATGTTCCTAACACCAGCTTAATGATAACTAAGTTATTTTACTAAATTCTTTCTAATATTTGAAGTAACTGAAAAAAACACAGAGCATTTCAAAATGAATACAGTAACGAAAGGGTTAATAGGCAGAGTATGTAGATGTTGACTAGATAGATAAGCACTTGGTATAGATATTAACTGGATAAACAGAGTGTAGAAGTTGACTATATGGCCAGATGCAGTGTGTAAATGTTGAGTCAATAAATAGACACAGTGTGTAGATGTTTACTGGATAGACACAAACAATAAACAGATGTTGACTGCATGGATTGACACAGTATGTAGATGTTGAGTAAAATAAATATGATGCGTAGATCTTGACTGGATAAATAGACACAGTCTATCTCCCTTGGCATGATAAAAGGTAATAGTTATCGATTAACCTTTTAGCATTCAGATCACTTTGTCAAATGCAATGCTTATTTATTCACATTGCTTTGGATTAATCATACATTTTCTCATAGCTTCAAGATTTCAATGAAGTGATAGTATTTCTTTAGAAATGACACTGTAGTGTAGGTATGAGAAGCAGGATCTGGTTGGTTTGAACATAAAACAGATAGCATATTTGGGCCGGATATAGCCAGTTGAACTGTTAAAGCGTTAAACCCAGGTCACTTGTGATTGAGTATATCTACAATCAAAAGCTTAACAGTTATAAGTATTCTGTTATTTTAGCAATAGGCAGGATTACATGATGCTAGGAAGTGATTTGAGGGTTATTTAGTAGCTATTTCTAGTAAGCAGAGCAACTATATTGGAGCTCCTTTGTTCAATCATAGGCACGGTAGAATCCTCTCTCACATATATTGATTTCATCATATTCTGAACCGCAACAACTGGTATAGCTATATTTTAAATCTCCAGTTTCTGTAGCATTTAGCTGATAAAAGATTAATTTTACCCAGGGTAGTGAAATTGCCTGTTGCAAACATCAGTGATAGAACTTGGATTCCTTACTGCTAATCTGATGGCCATCATGACTCAACCACATGCATGCAGCTTTCAGAAAATACCAGACTTATTTCCTATACAAGAGCTTCTTTTCATTCTAAGTTCTTCAAAGCTTCAATTTCTTTCTCTGACTTGATATAGTCATCTACATTAAGTCGGTCGAGATCTTCACTGTCACTTTTATCACAGCAAGTAACTAAGGCAACTGAATAAGGTTCAGATTCTTCAACCTTTTTCACTTTTTTCTTCATAATAGGGGGAAGAATTTCTCCATAATTATTTTTGGAAATGAATGGAAATTGTTCTTCATTGTTTTTTTCATTATTTATGTTTCTTTCCATTTCCAAAATCAAAGACTTCTGATAATTAAGTATATCATTCACTAGAAACGGCAACCGTTCTTTGATTGGCTCTGTTTTCACCCAAGGCAATTCCAGAGCGAGATGGAACAACACTTTCTCAATTTCACTAATTCTTTGCTTCACCATTGGAGAGAAAGTCAGTTTATGCTCTTTGCAATATTTCTGAGCAGATATTTTGCACCGCTCCATAGGTTTGTCAGTTTTCCATGATATATATGAAACAGCCAGCAATAACCCAACTGGATTTCTCCCGCTAACCAACCAAAATTTGTTGCTGAGATGAAGCAACTCGTGAGCACGAGAAATAACAGGAACTGTCAGATTCGACTGTGAGAACAGCTGCCGGCTCAGAGCACCAATTCCAGATTGTTCCAGACTCAGTCCAAGTAACTGTACAGCAGTCTTGTAAGCATTGCCAAGATTAAATACGTTGCACCTGGCCAGCTTAGCAATCTCCAGCAGGGTGTACAGAGCATTGTGCTGTCGACAGCTGATGTAGACACAAGCAAGGACTAAATACTCCTTGGATTCCATACCTTTATACTTCACAACGTGTAAATTGTATAATGTGTTGAAATGGTCCTTAGCAAGTTCTTCAATTTCTGGTAAGACTTTCAGCAGAAGACAAATTGTTTCTAAGTAAGATACCAAATTTTGAAATCCTGGACATTTAGAGGTCTTTGACTGACCGACTTTGGACGGAACAAACTAGAAAAAAAAATAAGAGAAAATACTTCAAAAGTCAAAACCCAATACTTTAGAAAACATAAAAATAATAATGATAATAATAATAATAATATTGATAATAATAATCATTGTCCTCTAATGTCTGTTTTCCATGCTGGCATGGATTGGATGGTTTCACTGAAAACTGGTAAGCTGCACCAAGTTCCAGCCTGATTTGGCATGGTTTCTATGGTTTGTGTGGGTGGCACATAAAAGACACCATTTCGAGCGTGGCCGTTGCCAGTATCGCCTGACTGGCCTTTGTGCAGGTGACACGTAAAAGCACCTGCTACACTCTCTGAGTGGTTGGCATTAGGAAGGGCATCCAGCTGTAGAAACTCTGCCAAATTTAGATTGGAGCCTGGTGTTGCCATCCAGTTTCACCAGTCCTCAGTCAAATCGTCCAACCCATGCTAGCATGGAAAGCGGACGTTAAACGATGATGATGATGCTTTTCCTAATGCCAACCACTTGAAGAATGTAGTGGGTGCTTTTTACATGCCACCAGCACAGGTGTCAGTTACGTAAGACTGGCATCAGCCATCACTACAATCTCACTTGGCTCGACAATAATAATAATCCTTTCTGCCATAAGCACAAAGCCTGAAATTTTGGGAAGGGGGATATTCGGCCCCAGTGTATAACTGGTACTTATTTCATCGACTCTGAAAGGATGAATGGCAAAATCAACCATTTCACCTGGTGTGCTAACAATTCTGCCAGCTCATTGCTTTAATAATAATGATAATAATATGAATGCGTGGTTGGCATTAGGAAGGGCATCCAGCTGTAGAAACTCTGCCAAATCAGATTGGAGCCTGGTGTAGCCATCTGGTTTCACCAGTCCTCAGTCAAATCGTCCAACCCATGCTAGCATGGAAAGCGGACGTTAAACGATGATGATGATGATGAAAAGGCCAAAACTGGGCACAAGAATAGCTGGTTCTTGGATCAATCAGACTAAATGGCACATTGGATTTCAGCTTGATGAATACCTTGCAAGTGGAAGTTGTTAAATAGAAATTGTGCAGAAGCCTAGTGAGTGTGCATGTATATGGTTGCATGCATGTATATGCATGCATCATGTGTATATAGATGTATGCATATGAGTTGTATGCATGCATATGTATGTGTGCATTTATACATAAGAGGGAAACCAAGGTAAACCTGCGTAAAACTGAGTGTGAGCTCAGGATGCTGGATCTTACCATCAAGATGAGAAGAGCTGCAGCAAGTGCGGAGATATTAGGTTCAAACGGACTCATCCAACCCATGCAAGCATGGAAAAGTGGATGTGAAAATGACGATGATGGTAATGAGGAGAAGGATATGCACATTATATTGATGAAACATGTAAACAACGACAACAAAACTGACATTCTTGAACCAATAATACCTTGTGATATTTGTGTGGAAAAAAAAACCGAAAGAAAGGAGAGAAGGAAGAAAGATAGCTAGACAGACAGAAATATATCGAGAAGGAAGACAGGTAAAAAGGAAGGTAGATAGATAAATAGATTGATTGTGTAGATATTGGTCTCAAATTCTGGCACAAGGACAGCGATTTTCGACACCCAGCATTCAACAGGTATTTATTTTATCGACCCTGAAAGGAAGAACAGCAAAGTCGACCTCGACGGAATTTGAACCCAGAACGTGAAGGTGTACGAAATACCGTTAGGCATTTTACCCGGCGTGTTAACAATTCTGCCAGCTTACCGCCTTTTGTGTAGATATTGATTTGAAAGATGTGTTAACATGATACATAAAACAAAGTTTCTGCGTCACCAACTTAAGCATTTGTCGGAAAATAACCGAATATTGGAGACTTGTGTATACAAAAATAGGAAAATAAAACGAAGACTAGACAATATACAGATAGGGAAGGATAAATCAACAATTGTTACCTGTTTAATTTCACCTCCAACATCATATTTCGTTGAAACTAAACCAGAATTTTCGACAAGAGACCCACATTCAACGCAAACATAATGTTCATCTGTTCCGTGATAGTCCCTCATGATGGCTCTCTCACCACATGAAGGGCACTCTAAGTCCATTACGTCACACATGTTGACAAATTTCAATGGTTTTTACCTTAATACAACGAACATAAATGAACTTGCTTCGAGCAAAGTTGCCGAAAAGTGAAACTTGGCTGCTATTTCATTTCGACGGTCCGGAAGTTTGATGAATTACTTCCCTTTAAGAGTTGCCGGTAATTTATGAAGGAATTGCCTCCCTTTAGCTATTAAGTGTCGGAAGCAAGAGGTGAATGGGTGGGGCGAACGTGGAAAGGTTGGAACTGTGAGGCTTCTCCAGTCGTCCGGTAGGTCTGAAATACAGAGATACATAGCAGCATAACTGAATATTTAAGAGTACTGGCTGATGTAGTAGCGGAGAGGGTAAAGCGAATTAACAGCGAAAGACCACAAGGAGTAGAGCATGGAAAAATAAGAGAGTATTGTAGTTCGCTTGTTTGTAAAAAATAATAAACGATAATAATGTGTTTTGAATGGCACAACGGTCCAGATGGATTATATGTAATCTGAACCTTCCCCCCCTTGTTATTGGGGGGGGGGGG
>NC_069002.1:12985701-12986788 GCF_001194135.2 Octopus bimaculoides | reverse complement strand
TATTTTTTTTACGCATTTCTAAAAAAAAAAAAAAAAAAATTTCCGGAAAATATTTTAAAATGAGGAAATTGGGAGTGGGGGGGATCCAAATTTTGAATTTGAGATTTTTGAAAAAGTTTCTTTTCAGAATCGGAATCTCCATAGTCTAAAACGTGGGATTCCGTAAATAAATAAATAAATAAATAAATAAATAAATAAGGGGGTGGGAAGGTTCAGATTACATATAGTCCATCTGGACCGGCACAACAATGCACTATAATAACCACAATGGACTTGTTGTTGTCCATTGTTGTTATTATAATGCATTGTTGTGTCATTCAAAACACATTACTATTATTATTCATTATTTCTTGTGGAAAAAAATAAGGTTTTGCAGGGAAGTTGAACACTGCTAGCCTGCCACTGTAAGGAAGAAGAATGATCTAAAATGGAGAAGGATTTGGGAAGTTTCTGTTGCCTTGATCGTAAATATCACTTCCCACTGTTTGCCACCAAAAAGATCTGTGCTTAAATTGTTGGACAATGAAAGAAAGGTGGTAAAGATGGTTGAGCTGTCAGTTGGTCGAACTGTGCGAAAGCAATAGAAGGTAGGCAATAGGCAGTCCTGTAGAAATATGTGTTAAGAGGATTTGTTGGAATCAGAATTCACTCGATGCTCAAGAGTCTTGGACTAACTACGAAGGAAAGAAAAGATGTTGCCAGAAAATTATCGGAAGCCGCTGAGAAAGCAACCCAAGAGGATGAGTAGATTAATGCAGCAAGAACGGGCGTTGGGAATGGTTGAAACGTCTGGCCCTTTGTCACAACATATGACTCTACAAAATACATGCTGTTGTGTGGGAATTTTGTCGCCTGCACTGGTTGGTCACACCTGGGCAGTTCTAGTGTCGCGGTGAAAAGGTCTAAAAGAAGTACGGTGGGGAATATATACTCTTTTACTTGTTTCAGTCATTTGACTGCGGCCATGCTGGAGCACTGCCTTTAGTCGAGAAAATCGACCGCAGGACTTATTCTTTGTAAGCCTAGTACTTATTCTATCGGTCTCTTTTTGCCGAACCGCTAAGTTACGGGAACGTAAACACACCAG
>NC_069002.1:12971401-12985337 GCF_001194135.2 Octopus bimaculoides | reverse complement strand
ATATATATATATATATATATATATAGACACACACACACACATATATATATACGACGGGCTTCTTTCAGTTTCCGTCTACCAAATCCACTCACAAGGCTTTGGTCGGCCCGAGGCTATAGTAGAAGACACTTGCCCAAGATGCCACGCAGTGGGACTGAACCCGGAACCATGTGGTTGTCACAGAAATTAGGAAAACGGCCTTATAAGTCTATATGACACGGGAACGAGCTTTACTCTTTCCAAAGCGTAGGTTACGACGGTGCGAATAAGGACATTGTGCGATCTAACTTTTTATCAGTGGCTGATGTTTCACCTGTTCCACATTAAGGTTCTTGAGCGATTTTTAAAGTTTGGTTTTTAATTTTTTCAACCATTTGTTGCTTTATTTGCCGAGAAACAAACTATGACATATTCTACATCAGAATCATTCTCTACTGAGCTCATTTCCTGGTTCATAAGTGACAGGATGTGGTACTTTACGTTATTTATTTTCATAACCCCATTTTTTGTTGTTGTTGTTGTTGTTCTCTTTAACTGTTTAGTGGATATTTTCACTTTATCATAGATTGTAGATAAGAAGGTTTGGGTACTACTAAAGCAGCACGGTCCCGAACGCGCAGTCACGCATCCGCGCTAGCTAGTCGTGAGTGGTCGATCCTAACCCTAAACACGTATTCATTTGCACACGCGGGTTAGGGATAGGGTTAGGGTTAGGGTTGGGGATAGGGTTAGGGTTAGGATCGACCACTCACGACTAGCTAGCGCAGACGCGCGACTGCGCGTTCGGGACCGTGCTGCTTTAGTAGTACCGAAGGTTTGTATCACATTATCATTATCTTCAGCAAGTATGTTGCAAGACAAGACTTCTCAACTGAGGTGGGGAGTAATATTGAGGTAGGTAGCTTTATGCTTCGTCATGGGAAGTATGAGAGAAATACGGAAATAAAGATATTTAGCTGTAGGAGAGATACATGGTGACTTGAGATGGAAGAGAAAGAGGATGGCGGTGAAGACGTATCGGGGCGTACCCTCAAGTTACAGGAAGGCGAATATTTTATAATGACTATAGAAAAGGTGTCAATGAGTCCAAAGATTTTATCTCGGTTTTTGAGCTCTCTTATGTCAATTCCAAGGATGTTGAAATGTGTGGAATACAGTATGAGACTGTCTCAGAAACAGCTCAGATAACATCGTCTTTTTCCATCCCCTTATAACACTGATTCGAAATTTCAAATTTTGGTACATGGCCAGTAAGTTCGGGAGAGGGAGTAAGTCGATTACATCGATCCAAATGCTCAACTGCTACTAATTTTATCGACCTTGAATTAAAAAAGGCAAAGTCGACCACAGTGGAATTTGAACTCAGAACATAATGACGGATGGACACGCCGCATTTGACTCGGCGTGCTAACGATTTTGCCAGTTCTACGCCTTACCTTCCCCTCATAATATTGGTTTCAAATTTTGGCACAAGGCCAGCAAGTTCGGGGTCGGGGTAAGTTGATTACCTCAACCCCAGTGCTCAACTGGTATTTATTTTTATCCACTCCGAAAGGATGAAAGGCAAAGTCGACCTCAGCGGAATTTGAACTCAGAACGCGAAGACAGACGAAATGCCGCCAAGCGTTTTGCCCAGTAGCCTCCCCTTATATAAACGTTCCATTATTATCCCCAAGGCGGTGAGCTGGTAGAATCGTTAGCATGCAAGATAAAATGCTTAGCGGCATTTCGTCCGTCTTTGCGTTCTGAGGTCGACAAAAAAAAGTACCAGTTAAGCTCAGAGGGAGGAGCGGCAGTGTAATCGACTTACACAATCCCTGAAATTACCGGCCTCGTGCCAAAATTCGAAGCCATTATTTTCCACATCTTATACTATTGTATAATTATTATCAATAGTCATTACTTTCTCCATCGTCTTCTTCCTCAGCTATAAAAAGAAAAGGCAAAAATACGTGCGACTCTCTATATTTTATATTCCTGGGATATTTCTCTCCCCCCCCTCTCTCTCTCTCGCTCCCATACATACATAGACACACACACACACACACTTGCACCACTTGATTTTCTTGCACTGAGACAACTCAGATAAAGATCATTTTAGTCTCTTTTGCTTGGTTTTGTTCTTTTCCCTCTCATAATAGTATTAATGTCTCTTTTTATTTTTCTATCACTTCTAATCATAAATTATATTCAACATTTTGTTTTCTTCGACCGAAAAACAAAACAAAAGACACAAACGTGCAATTCTTTAAGTTTCCCCAGCTGTCGCTCTATTCACTCTCTCTCTCTCTCTCTCATTCCCTCTCTCTCTCTCTCCCCTGTCTTTCTGTCTGACTCTTTCTCTCCCTCACTTTCTTTCTTTCTCTCTCTCCCCTCTCTCACACACACTCTCTCTTTCTGTCTGACTCTTTCTTTCTCTCTCCCCTCTCTCACACACACTCTCTCTTTCTCTCTCTCTCACACACTCTCTCTTTCTGTCTAACTCTCTCTCCCCCTCTCTCTCTTTCTGTCTGACTCTCTCTTCTCTCTCTTTCTCTCGCCAATTCACTTACTCGGAGAAGACAACTCAGATGCAATCGTTTTGAACACCATTGATTTGTTTTTTTCCCCTCCACTTCTAAATATGAATATTCCATTATTTTCCTCTAATAATTATTATAAATATAAATACGAAAGGATACTGGAATGAACACAGTTTGGCGGACGCCGAATTATAAATCTATAATTTTTTAGAAAGTAGCGTTGCAAATATTTGGGCGACCTTTAGATTTCCAGAATTATGTACGGCGATGTTTAAAAATGTCTTATCACAGTGAATTAAAATGTCACAGTGAACAAAAATTAACTTTATGGTTGAAGCGCATACTTGAAATCTTTAATAATAAAAGAAACTTGGAAACCGCATTTAGGTAAAAAAAAAAAATAATAATTGGAATTTATAAAAGTTTTCTTGATAGCGTAGACTTTAATAATGGCTTTCTTTTAGTAAAAGTTACATAATCCAAACTAATTTGTCAGCAGATTTCTTTATTATAATATAGATTCGTTATTTCTCCACGATCTTTCTCCTCAGTTAAAATACAAAACAACACAAAACAAAACAAAAATGCATACCTGTCTGTGTAGTCAGTCCCTCTATCTCCCTCCCTCACACCTTTCTCATCATTTTGAAAATTCCATGTATTATCTTATTCCAAAGTGACCACCGATTCTATTCCTGTTATCATTTTATTATGATGTACTCCGCTTGGCAGCCATATTTATTGTGCTATCCTTACTACGTGTCTGCCTCAGCCTTATTAAGATTCTATCTCCACAGGGTCCCTGTGTTCTTACACATATTTCAACAAAATATTCCGTATTTGCGCCATACTTCATCATCATTATCACTTAACGTTCACTTTTCCATGCTTGCAAGGGTCAGACAAATTTTCTTGAGGCAGATTTTGTCTGGTCAGATGCTCTTTCTATCACCAATCTTCGCCTGTTCCCAGGTAAGATAATATTTCCCATGGTCAGATATGTTTTTCCGTTTACAATTATGAAATAATGTCAGGACAAGGATAGGCGTGGTTGTATGGTATGAAGCTTGCTTTCCAACCATATGGTTCCGGGTTCAGTCCCACTGAACCTTGGGCAAGTGTTCTACTATAGTCTCGGGTCGACCAAAGCCTTGTGAGTCGATTTAGTAGACGGAAATTGAAAGATGCCCGTCGTATATATGTATACATTTGCGTGCGCGCGCGCGTGTATGTTTGTTCCCCCACCACCATCACTTGACAGCTGATGTTGGTGTGTTTACGTCTCTTTGGTTAAGCGGTTTGTAAGCACTAAGCTTACAAAGAATAAATCCCGGGATCGATTTGTTCAACTAAAACCCTTGAAGGTAGTGGCCCAGCATGGATGCTGTCAAATGACTGAAACAAGTAAAAAGAATATATTTGTGTATGACGGGTTTTTTTGCAGTTTCCACCTACAAAATCCACTCACAAGGCTTTGGTTCAACCAGGTTTATTAGTAGAAAACAAATACCAAAGGTGCCGCAAAGTGGGACTGAACCGAAGACTACATAGTTGAAAAGCAATCTACTTAAGCAAACAGCCACGCTTGCATTTATGTCTTCATTCATACACCTATATTAAATTTTATGTAGGAAACAGATAGCTATCATACCTTCAGCTTAGCATGTATGCCGTACTATGTGGACGTAGATTCCTATAGAAACATAGCCCTCAAAAGTAGCTATTTAGTAGCTTACTAACCTAGCTTTACTATTAACCTAATACTGGATTACTTTCATTCACTTCTCATGTAGTGGTTTCAAGATGGAAAAACAGACTTTTCGCTCACTCTTTCGGTCTCATATGAATTTATAATCAATAGAGAAAGATGAAGAAGCCTTCAAAGCAGTTGTCTGTAAGTTACCCTCTTTCTTTTTGATTTTGTTAAAGACATTCTCATCTGCAGAGCAGCCGATCTCTACGACGGTACATACTTTTTCTTGTCTGTCCCAAACAACTATATACCCGGCCTGTTATCTTTGCACTTGGTAAAAGTTTTGACCAGAATGTTCCACTGATATTCCCTGTGTTGATGTTTATGCATGGTTTCAATTACAAGGAAGTTCTCTGTATTTATCCCAAGACGTCTTTTTCTGGAAGGCATTATATATTGTTTTTTTACGAGGAGGTGATAAGTTACTGACTTTGGGTAAGAGAAAATACAGGAGGATCAGTTAATTTTGATTTTATTCAACATATTTCCCTCTCAGATTCACACACTTATTGCAGCAGTCTTTCAGTTTTTCTAAGCCCTGTAAAAGAACTCGAAAAGTTGTGCCTCCAGCCAGGCCTTTCATGATACCTTTAAAGCCAGGAACTTTTCAGCACCCCCCCCCCTATATATATATATATATAGATAGATAGATAGATATGAGAGGTGCTGAAAAGTTCATTTCCACAACATGACATGAAGTGTTTTGCTCAAGAAAACAAAATACGGCTCAGTCCGGGAATCGATCTCACTACCTGATGATTGCGAGTCAGGGGACCTTCGCATAATGGAGCATTAGTCACTGAATAATTGTGTCACATTTTTAAAATTCCCCCTCATAAAACAGACGTTCATTGAAGTCCCCAAAATAGTAGTAAAAGATTCATATCGGATCTTCTCTGATTTAACCATAATTTAGGTTGAATTTGACTTCTTCATGTATCCACCGTAAGCAGTAACTTTTCTGTTTTCCTTCAACAAACTTCTTAATTCCACATTTCATCTTCTTCCAACTATTTTCTCTCATGTTTATCAAGTGAAACATTTTTATTTTCAACTTCAATTGCTCTCTTTCCAACAGTGATTTGTATGCTATTTTATTCTCAGTGATTCCAGAAAGTCCTTAACAGACGATACATACTGAATTACTAAGTTCTGCACTATTTTTTTTTTAGATATACATCTAAGTTCTGTTCTGTAATCTACTTGACAGATCTTGTAAATTTTTCTGGGTGTTTAAATACTAGTCACATTATATTGTAAATGAAGACTGAGATATCTTATCCCAATTTTTCTAAATAGAACCATCTGACAAGACTACTTCCTCTTTGGTTTAAGTAATTAATGTTTGCACTATACTACACCACGTTTACAACTATCAAATGGTTAATTAGATTGGTAAGAGTGCGACAAATAAGCGTAGTATTTCTAGTTCAAGAGCTTCTATTGCACACACACACACACGCACACACACACACTCACTCTCACTCTCTCTCTCTCGCATACACACGCACACATACAAACACTCATACGGATGACTATCTGTGTGCACATGTGTTGGTATTTATGTATATATGTTTGTGTTCACGCACGTCTGTATGTATGTGTGTGTGTGTGTGTGTGTTCATACATGCTATATACATATTTGTATGTGAAATATCGACAGACCAATTTTCATTTACGAAACATCTTTGTGGTTGTCTTGTATTTACTATATTTTATCGGTATCGTCCTTAATCACTGGGTTGTTAACGCACCAATAATTTTAATATATTAAACCAGCTCTCTACCAACAAATAACGATATATGCAAATTGTTCTAAATAGTTTATACAAGCCCGTAAAGGTTGCATACCTAATAATGTCTATGTGGACAGTTAATCCATAAAGCGCTGGGATTTGCACTTACATAGCATGGACTGCTGAGCACATTTTATGAAAATGAGACTACCATGCACACATCAAAAACAAAACAAAAATAGTTAAAATATCTTCTTAGTTTATTAATGATGGCAAGTTTTACATCATCTAAAATGTCATTAGTTGAACCGTTAGTCCTCTTGCATTCTGGCGGGTATCGGAGCGTTTGGGTGACATTAGACCCCAACAAACGCCCATAAATGTATCTATCTGGGCCACAATTGTGGCCTGTCGACCTGTGCCTGACGACCACGATCGTGGCCCCTCATGCCTTATGTGTTAACCCTTTAGTGTTCACCTTATTCTGCCGTAATTAATGCTTTTTCGTCCACATTGTTTTGAACTAATCATGCATTATCTTGTAGCTTTTAGATTTTGATGAGGTAGCTGTTAATTTTTAAAATGATATTGAAGGGTTGGTGTGGGAGACCAAATCTGGCCAGTTTGAACATAGAACAGGCAGAATACTTTTGGCCAGATATGGCCTGTTTAAATGCTAAAGGGTTAAAGAGAGTCCTCAGTTGCTGATGAAATCTCAATAGAAGATTGAAACTGGTCTTGTTGCTTCTTTTTTGTCTATCTATGCAGATATTAAATATCCTTTTTTTTTTCTATCTTTTATTTTTTTCTTGTTTTAGCCATTAGACTGTGACCATTCTGGGACACCGCATGTCAAGTATTTGGTTGCTTCTAGCATCTCAGTGGTTTAGCTGTATTGTTATTGTTATTGCCATCCATTGGTCTTGATGGTATGGCTACACTGCTTGAAGCCAACCAGTTTTAAGGGTGTACCACATTGCTTCGTGGATTTTGATTGCTAGTGGCTAAAAAGCACTAGACGTATAGCTGATGACCTTATAAGGAAAAGTGCACCAAAAGATGAAATTGTTTAATGAGATCTTGGTCAAGCATATATCTCGTGAGTCATCATCATCATCATCGTTCAACGTCCGCTTTCCATGCTAGCACGGGTTAGACGATTTGACTGAGGACTGGTGAACCAGATGGCTACACCAGGCTCCAATCTGATCTGGCAGAGTTTCTACAGCTGAATGCCCTTCCTAACGCCAACCACTCCGAGAGTGTAGTGGGTGCTTTTACGTGCCACCTGCATGAAGGCCAGTCAGGCGGTACTGGCAACGGCCACGCTCAAAATGGTGTATTTTATGTGCCACCTGCACAGGAGCCAGTCAAGCGGCACTGTCAACGATCTCGCTCGAATGTCTTTACACGCGCCAGGAAGGCGACGCTGAGCACATCAAATCTCATTTGTGTTTGTTTAATTGTTTTTGTATCAGATTCAGTGATCTGGGTTCAATTTCTAAGCATTTTGGGACTCCCAGATGTTCCTGCGACAGATATATTTCTGCAGTATAAGCACTGAAACACAATCCTATTATTGCACTGGTAATTTATTAATTGAAGTAGACATCAAGAAAGTGTTTCCTTCATATCTATCAGAAGAGGCACAAGCACTTCCACCATTCCCACTGCATGGCACCTTGGGCAAGTGTCTTCTACTATAGCCTCGGGCCGACCAAAGCCTTGTGAGTGGATTTGGTAGACGGAAACTGAAAGAAGCCCGTCGTATATAGGTATATATATATATGTATGTGTGCGTATATGTTTGTGTGTCTGTGTCCCCCCCCCCAACATCGCTTGACAACCAATGGTGGTGTGTTTACGTCCCTGTAACTTAGCGGTTCAGCAAAAAGATGATGCTCCAGCATGGCTGCAGTCATATGACTGAAACAAGTAAAAGAATAAAAAGAAAGGATGCATACCTAATGCCTCAGTTTCAAGTTGAGCGCTTCTATGCGGTCTATATGTTTCATAAGAAGAATATAACTATATATATTACACACTTTCCTGAATATGTATTAACTGTGTCCATATTTGTCAACAATTGTATAGATTTATGTTTTCTCACAACATACTTAATCAATTGATAACAAGAATTTCTTTTCTGTCACCCCAGCCTGACAAAAAGCTTTTTTTTTTATGTTGTCTTCCAATTTGTTGAAGCAGCAGCAACACCTGCTGCTTTGCTGCTGTTGTTACACCCTCCCTCCCTCCCTCCTGTTGAGCTCTGATTATGCAGGCGTTTGATGTTTTGATCAAAAGTGCTCCAACTGCGAACAATCTGCTGTTTTGCCTTCTTCTATTTTCTAACCTGAGATAGAATTAACAGCTATTTCTGGCAAGTGAGTCAAACATACAAGAGGCTTCCCTGTTTGTTTGTTGATGACGTCTGGTAGTGACTTCTCTCAAAATTACTCTGATTCTACAATTCCCAGGAACTTTCCTTTTACAGTTATCTTTCTTTATTAGATCACCCTTTCCCCTATTACCCAATTAGGTGATTCAGTTTGTTGTGGGTGTTTAACCCTTCCCTCCACTTCCCTGAGTCAGCCCTGGTCAGGCAGACTTATAATCAATAAGCATTGTAGCTATGAGCATTTCATCCTTTTGTCTGGCAATGCATATCTAGGATCACTTCCATCATCATCATCATCATCATCATCATCACCAGCATTGTTGTCATCATCATCATCATCATCATCATCACCAGCATTGTTGTCATCATCATCATCATCATCATCATCATCATCATTGTCATTGCCGTTGTTGTCATTGTCATCATTATCATTGTCATTGTCATCATCATCATAATCGTCAATTTAGCATCCATTTTACAATTGGGACTGATGGAATTTATTGCAGTAGATTTTTCTACAGCTGGATGCCTTTTCTGTCACCAACCCCCACCTGTTTCCAAGAAAGGTAAAATTTCCCTGTGGCCAGACATGTTTTTCACAGAAGATTAAAAGTGAAGGCCACTTTTTGCATGTCAATGACACTTACTTCCAACTATCACACAAAAGAAGGAGACACCAACATACATACACATATATATGCACACACACACACACACATATTTATATAATGGAAACAATAATGAATATAATTAAAATTGACAATTTTTTGATCTTAAATTTATTTTATAAACAAATAATACAATATTACATAAGTTGATAAGTTGTTTACTGCAGTGCATAACTCTTTCACTTGTTTCAGTCATTTGACTGCGGCCATGCCAGAGCACCACCTTTAGTCGAGCAAATCGACCCCAGGACTTATTCTTTCTAAGCCTAGTACTTATTCTATCGGGCTCTTTTGCCGAACTGCTAAATTATAGGGATGTAGACACACCAGCATCGGTTGTCAAGCGATGTTGGGGAGGGGGGGGGACAAACACAGACACACAAACACACACACACACATATATATATACATATACATATATATGGCAGGCATCTTTCAGTTCCCTTCTACCAAATTCACTCACAAGGCTTTGGTCAGCCTGAGGCTATAGTAGAAAACACTTGCCCAAGGTGCCACACAGTGGGACTGAACCCAGAACCATGTGGTTGGTAAGCAGGCTACTTACCACACAGCCACTCCTGCATGTAGGTGAAATTACTGAAATTATGCTACTATTGCTATTATGCTATTCTTTTCTGGAAACTCATTGCGTATCGGCTACTGATAGCTTGCAAACTGGCACTGGTCTGTGGACCACCACTTTGAGTAGCACTGTCTTAGACTATATGTAACATTATCCCTGAGGTAATTTTTAAAAAATATTTCTTTCATGTCTCTTCTTTTGTTTTCCAATTTGTATCTGCATTGTTTTTCGCTTTTGCACACCATACCAACTTATTTCAAGATCCTCACATTGGCAGTTTTTCCATCTTGCTTCCATGCCATGTTTTGATAAGAAGATATTGAAATATCTGTTGGAATACAGAGCTTTTTATTTTTAGCTATTGACAACTATACCTGGATGGTTTACATTGATCCTTTTGTCAGCCGAGTCAGACATGTCCCATACCACTGAGATCATATCATTGTCATGTATGAAGTCTGGTACACGTTTACACTACTTCTTGTCTGCGCTTACACTTAAATGTCAGATTATTATCATTGAGAGAGAGAGAGCAGTACATGCCATCAAAGTGATAATAGCTTGATGTGTCTTCACAAGCACAGCAAGTGACCAAAAGTCTTGGTCATTTGTCATTACCTTTGTGAGACTCAACATCTGAAGATCATATTTCATCACTTCATTCCATGTCTTCTTGGGTCTACCTCTTCCACAGGTTCCCTCCACATTTAGGGATCAGCACTTCTTTACACAGCTGTCCTCTTCCATATGTATTGCATGACCATACCAGAACAGTCTTCTCTCTGGTACACCACATCTGATGCCTCTTACTCATTATGCCAATATTAACAACACACACACCAGTTCAATTCCTTTACTATTAGTCAGTCAGTTAAATATCTATCCAACTAACTCTTGGTTAGACAGTAAATTTTTTGTGTTTTTGTACAGACAAGAAGGTAATATTTCAAACACAGTGTAGCCTTGAAAACAGCAGAAACATTGGGCATTATTTCCCTTATAAGGTAAAAAGAAGTTGTCAACAGACAGCCATGGGACATGAACCCACACCCCTCGGATACCGGCTGAGTACTCTACTATTAAGCTCAACTGCCCACTGACAACAATCTCTGTCAAATTAAGCGCTAAATACAAATTAAGTGCTTTTCTTTCGAATGCAACAACAACATATGTAAACAAACTTATTTTGTTTTTAGAAGTGTTGAATGTGTATTGTGTTATACAGACAAGGAGGTGATATTTCAAACATAGTAAAACTGTGAAAACAGCAGAACGATTATGTATTTTACCTTTATAAGAGGGAAAAAAGTTAACAACAGACAGTCATGTCAAACTCCTTTTGTTGCCATTTACAATCTTTTCACTGGCTTCTCTCCCAATTTGTTTTGGAGGCCATGTTTGCCAGGTTAAACAAACGAGTGATTAACAGTGAAATCAAACCGGTGCGTGTGTTATTAATTTTGGCCTAATGACTCTCTCTAGAGGCAGCAATATATATATATATATATATATATATTATTATTATTATTATTATATGTATCTATTTTCTCCTAGTTAATAATTAACTCGGACAAAATAAATTAGGTAGCAAAGATCACAAAATGACTGTGGTGTAACTCCTGTTTATGAGGTAGAAACTCCTTGTTATCTTGGGTACTTGAGTATATATAAATTTAATGAATGGAGTAAAACGCATATGTTAACTGCATACTTTTATTTCCAACATATGTTTCGAAGATTACAAATTATACCTTCCATAGGAATCGGCGATGTTAAAATTGTAATCTTCTCTTCAGGGAAATGCATGCGAGCCAGCTTAAACGTAAGACATTTTAACCGAATATGAGAATTGTAGTTGGAGAAGGTATATATATATATATATATATCTTATTGTGTCAAGGGTGAGTCATTGTGTGTGTGTGTGTATTAGTGTCTCTTTGTTTTGACTTTGTGTATTGGTTGTAAACGAGTATCTCAGTCATACAAGCAGTGTCCATCATTTTCCAATCTTCTGTGAAAATCTGTCAAGCAATGGGGAAATAGCTTGTTTGGAAACAGGTGAGTGTTGGCGACAAGAAAGGCATTTGACAGCAGAAAAATCTGCCTCAATGAATTCTGTCTGACCCACACAAGCATGGGAAAGTGTACATTGTACATTAAAACAATGATGATGATAATGATGACGACCATGGTGGTGACAATGATGATTATACATGTTCTGAATTGAGTCTAGCTGCTTTGGTGTAAAGTGGTAAAGTGCTGGATAAAGAGGAAATCTGCCCTGCGTTCTGGTTTATAATATCTGTGAGATTTGAGGGGGTTTGATGTGGCGAAGATATGAAGCTGAAGTGGGGATGGGACAACCTGAGATAGAAGGGGTTTAGGGAAGAAGCAGAGATGAGATAAAACTGAGTGATGATGTAGAGCAGGGGTTTTCAAACTTTTTGACTTGCAGACCCCTTTATATTTCAGGCTTTACCTTAGGGACCCCCTTATAAACGCTTATGAAATTTATACATAAATATTTGCTTAAAATAGCATATATTTTTACATTTATTTATTTAACAGTATTTAACAAATAGGTTTATTGTCAATTAAAAGATTTCGATTAAAAAACATGTATAAAATCAAATTGCCCATAAAAAGTATTTGCTGTCTTGTCCTTGCGGACCCCCTGTGGTCCGCGGACCACAGTTTGAAAACCCATGATGTAGAGAGAAAAGAAACTGGGGTGTGGTGTGGTGTGGTGTGGTATGGTATGGATCTGGTGGAGGTGATAAAGTGAGGGAATGACAAGAATAGCACAGAGAGAGAGGGGGGAGAGGAAGAGAGTGAGAGACAGAAAGACAGATACAGAGAGACACAGACAAAAAGACAGAGAGATACAGAGATACACAGACAAAGAGAGGCAGACACAGTAGAAGTGGTATAGCTCAGAGGCAGAGAGATAGATAGACAAAGAGACAGACAGAGGAGAGAGACAAACAAAAAGACAGGACAGGCAGAGACAGATAGAGAGAGTAGAAGTATAGTATAGTTCAGAGAGAGAGGGGGGATGGAGAGAGAGAGAGAAGTTGAACTGTGGTTGTGATGTGGGACAGAGGATAAGCTGAGCAAAAACTGGGTGGATTGATGAGGCTGACACTGAGCTGAGAAGCGGTTGAGTAGTAGATAGAGTTGTGATGGAGGGGGTGGACTGGTATTGAATGTAATAGGTTGGGCGGTAGTGATGTGTGAAGAGGGAGAGAGTGGGGGTGGGGGAAAGCTGAGCTGTAGTTAAGATGATGGTCAGCTGAGCAGAGATAGCACAGAGCTGAGCTAATTTCAGGTGACAGAGAAAGGGTGAGAGAGAGAAAGACAGAGACAAGCACAGGCAGACAAATTGACAGAGAGAGGGGGGGGGAGAAATAAACGAAAGGAAGAGAACATAAAAGAGATAAGGAAATGGAAGCAGAAAATAGGTGTGTGTGTGTGTGTGTGTGTATGTATGTATGCGTATGAGTGTGTGTGCGCATACGTGTATGTGTGTGTATGTGCGGGGGAGAGAGAGACAGAGGGAGAGAGAAAGAAGACTGAGTGAACTAGAAGGAAAAGAGAATGAGAACACAAAAAGTAATAAGGAAATGGAAGAGGAAAAAAAGATGCGTGTGTGTGTGTGTAAGTATGAGAGAAAGAGTGGGAAGAAGAATCTGTGTGTGAGTAGTGGCACCAAGGGAGGTCACTGCAGCTGGTCAATGTGCGTTGCATTTAATCAGTTCAATTTTGCTCGCTTCTGCTGCTGCTGCTGCCATGGATGTCATACCAATGTGGTGGTTCTTTATCTCTTGACATTATATTATTAACTGTCGCCTGGTTCCCCCCCCTTTTGTATTTTTTTTTTATAGCTTTATCAACATCATACATCTGATTCTTACCTCTACCAACCAACTGCACATGATAAGGTAACCAACTATATCTTACCTATCATTAGAACACGTGTGTGTGTTTGTGTTTGCTTCTAGATACACACACGCAAACACTTTATACATACATGCATACATACTTTATATATGTATATATAATATGCATGCATGTATTAAGCATTTGTGTTTACCGATATATGTATGAGTTTGCTCCGTGGAAATTAGTGTGTATATATAGAGAGGGAGAGAAAGAGAGAGAGATAGGTTTATATATATATATATACATTTCTATTTGCGTTTGTTTCTCTTTCTTTTTCTCTACTTCTCTCTCTCTCTCTGTCTATATATATATATATATATATATATATATATAT
>NC_069002.1:12970264-12971242 GCF_001194135.2 Octopus bimaculoides | reverse complement strand
ATATATATATATATATTTATATATATGTATGTATGTAGTGTTTGTGTTTATTTATAAGTCTATGTTTATGCAAATCTCTGTCTTTGTCCCAAATCGCTCTCATTCTTTATATCTATACAGAGAGCTATGTGTGCATATATATATATATATATATCTGTGTGTTGATGACGGCAAAGAAAGCACAGTGTTCGTAATTGTGTTTGGTGTTAAAGTGTTTATATATATATATATGTGTGTGTGTGTATATATTCATGCATGTTTTGCGTGCATAATTTATAAATGTATATATGTGTGAAAATAACAGTATAAACTGATGCAAAGTGTTTGTGTGTGTAATAAAACACCAGTTAGTGCATATTGAATAACTACTTTGTGTTTATATATACACACACACACACATATATATATATAGGTCTGTATACATCTATTTGTGTCGATGCTATATATACATATACAGAAAGAGAACGGCTAGTCAACCGTAAAAGAGACATGCAGATGTTTATAGCTGTCTGTGTATGTATCATCTATCTATCTGTCTGCCTGTCTACCTATCTGTATATATAATCTTACACGAAACCGTTACATGTTTCTATATCCATAGATCTATCTATCTATCTATTTATCTATCTGTCTGTCTGTCTATCTCTAACTCTATTTCTTTCTTCCTTTGTGTGTGTGTAGTTTTTCCCAGTTTGACGATTCAACTGTTTTTTATTACAACAAATTGGTTTCGTTTATTTTATTATTTTCTGTTCTTATCTCATTGTGCACCATTTTCTTATTATCCTACAGTAATAATAGTTGTAGTGATGGTAGAATTGATGGTAATAACATGTGCACCTCCCGCTCTCTCTCTCTATCTATCTTTATATATATATATATATATATATATATATACATACATACATACATACATAAACACATACATATATAATACATATATATATATATATATATATATATATATATATGCATGCG
>NC_069002.1:12961212-12969345 GCF_001194135.2 Octopus bimaculoides | reverse complement strand
TATATATATATATATATATATATATATATATATATATATATTTATATATATATATATATATATATGCGTGTGGAAAGTGCTTATATATATATATATATATGTATATATGCGATTTCTAGGATCTGTACTTGGAAAGCTTCCCCTTGTCGACGCAAGCTTCGGCGAGGCTCTTATTTTTGTGGAAGAGTAGCAGTTTACCAATGCTTACAAGTGACCCACCTCTAACGATGATGTCCAAGGGTCAAGAGTAAGACATGTCTTACAAGCTGAGGCAGCTTGGCACCAGTGTCGCCAAAAGTTTGCTACCAAAACTGCATATACCGCCAGACATTCTATCCGACGCTCTTTCTCTCTATCTCCCCATCTCCCCATCTCCCACACACTCTCTCTTCCTTCCTCTACCGCCGTTTCTCTCTCTCTCTTTCTGCCCCATATTTTTCTTTCCATCCTCTCTGGTGCTTTCTCATACATCTTTTCCCTTTCCTTCTCTTCCTCTCTTACACTTTACAATCTCTCCCTCACTTACCTCCTCCTCTCTCTCTCTCTCTACATATATTTATATGTTACCAGGCATATCTACTTAAGAGTGTGAACGTGCATTGATGTGAACTTTAACACTAATTCTATGCATAATACGACTGACTTCAGTCTGAGTGTGTAACAAATTTGTAAACGAATTAAGAGATTAATGAGAACCAGAAGAGAATTGTTATAATGAAAATATGTCATCTTGATGGGTGTGTGTATCTAATGTAACACAGACATAATATGCACCCATCATTGTGTGAGTGGATGTGTATATGTGTATATATGATATTTTTACATTTGCTTTTATCAGCTGGAATGGAATGGACAGGCACTTTGAAGTGGTGCTTTTATGGTCTGGTAGCTTTCTCTATGTCAACCGCTTTTAGTTACCTGTTATAGATTGCATATTTATATACGAACCCCCATACATACATACATACATGCATACATCATCATTTAATGTCATGTTCCATGCTAGAATGGGTTGGATGGTTTGACAGAATGTGATGCATCTAGGGACTGCAATGAGCTCCAATGCCTGCTTTGATAAGGTTCCTACGGCTGGATGCCTTTCCTGGTGCCAAGAACCTTGGTGTTACAGCCGCAGCATGTTAGGTCCTGACTGATGAAACCTTGGTGTAAAGGATGATGCCAGTATGTGCTTGTTGCCATCCACCTAACAATATCCACTCTCACATCTACAACCATCCTCCCTTACCATTCATCAAGCATTGCAGTGATGGGGAAAGTGATGAAAACAGTAGTTCAGAAATGACATTGGAAACTACAGTTTCAATCCTGCATGTTGGCAGTTCAGATTCATGGGTCAACTGATGTTGAATTTGAAATGACATCATCTAACGGCATCCTGAATGTTCAAGCAGTCTTCTCTAAGGTCAATACTGTTTTACTCCATATATATATAGAGAGAGGGAGGGAGATCTAGAAAGGGCAGCTCAACTAAAGCTTTTTTTCTGTTTTCTTCAGATGGCTAGTCACAACTAGTGGGTGTCCTCAAATGTGGTCTAACAGCAACAAACAAACAAACAAGAGGTACACCCTGCTTCACAAAGTGTACAAGCACTAAAGCCCAGTATCAGAATTATGCAAAATGCAGCAGAAAGTGGTCCCCCAGAATGATATTCTAGTCTGGTTACATATGAACTGTCAAGGCTGAGGGTTAACATCATTGCTCTTCATGAAGTTTACTTCCAAAAACACAGCTTTGAACAACATGCTGCTGGTTACATCCTCTACCACTCTCTGCCGTGCCAATGAGCATAAATGCTTTTGTAGAGTTGGTCTTATGATCACAATACAGTTTCTTTGAGGCTTGACAACCTGTTAATGGGTTGTTCTGACCACATTATCTCCCTATACCTCCCAATGCAAGCCAAGCAGTACACTACACCTTTTTGTGTTTATGCATTCACACTTCAAGCCGGTCTTGCAGAAAAAGGCTTTTTACTGAACTGTACAACCTCATACAGATCACCATTGCAGACTACTTCAAGGCTTGAGTAAGCTATGCTACAGAATCCAGAAAAAGCATGCTTGGCCAACATATTGCTAGAAAATGTAATGACAAGAGGTGCTTTTTTGCTGGCATTTTGTGCAGAGCAGCAACTCAATGTCACTAGCTTCCTGCAGAAAGACAATTTGAAAATAGCTTGACTGCATCACCAGTCCTAGCATTGGCTTGTCACAGACTACATCTGGTGCATGCATTTGGTACATCTTTCACACCTGACTAATGACCAGTGCAGTGTCATACAAGTTATTGTCTTTTGCTGATTGTTAACTCAGTTTTTTCATTTCAAACTGAAACTAAATAGAGGAACTTATTTCAGCATAGCAAGCTCCAGTCTGTGTGTGTGTGTTTGTTTGTCTTCTCCATACATCTTTACAGTCACACTGCTTCGGCATCGGTGATGTTTATTTATGGCTCGCATAAATAATATGTCCGCATCTTGACAGTTTTTTATCAGAAAAACCAGTGGGAAACAGTCCATTACTTATAAATGCGAGCTGACATCATGAAAAGTATCTGCATGAAGAATATTGCTTCAAGAAGTCTCCAGAAGTGCATGGAGAATTGAAAGTTGCAAGAACGTTGGGAGCAGTGAAGACTAAATGGTCTAATTTATATTACTCTTTTACTCGTTTCAGTCATTTGACTGCGGCCATGCTGGAGCATCGCCTTTAGTCGAGCAAATCGACCCCAGGACTTATTCTTTGTAAGCCTAGTACTTATACTATCGGTCACTTTTTGCCGAACTGCTAAGTTATGGGGACGTAAACACACCAGCATCGGTTGTCAAGCGATGGTGGAGGGACAAACACAGACACACAAACACACACATATATATATATATATATATATATATATATATATATATATATATATATATATATATATATATATATATATATATACATATATATGTATACATATATATATATACATATATACAACAGGCTTCTTTCAGTTTCCGTCTACCAAATCCACTCACAAGGCTTTGGCCGGCCCGAGGCTATAGTAGAAGACACTTGCCCAAGGTGCCACGCAGTGGGACTGAACCCGGAACCATGTGGTTGGTAAGCAAGCTACTTACCACACAGCCACTCACCTTTTGGATTGTGTGTATGTGTGTGTATATATCCTTAGGTTTTGTTGTATGTATATACATGTATGTTTGTGTGTGTGTGTGTGTGTGTGTGTCTAGGTTTATTTCACTGCAATGCCTACAAGTGCTGCTTACTCCTTACCTTGTCATACTCTTATTTCCCTATCACTTACTTTACTGCCATCCTAATCTCCTTCACTCAACCCTGTATCACTCATGCTGTCCATTGACATAGGACCCATTTTCTTCTGTTTTACCACCTTCATCATTTGATATCTCCTACCCAACTCAAGATCTGTATATAAGAAACATATTGGAACTACCTACTCTCTTTCCTTTGACCATCTGCCTTGTCATTTGTCCTCTCCTTCCCATTTCAAAGTCTCTATATAAGCGACCACATTGGACTTATTGTACCCAATACACTCTACTCCCCAACTCTATGTACTGCCAGTCATCACCCTATTCATTCTGAAAAGCGTAGTTTTAAAAGATCCCTTTATCCTGTTGAAAACAGGATGTCTTCTAAGCCAGATATGGATGGTTTAAATGCTAAAAGGTTAAATATATGCTGAGTCTTGACTGTGATGATCTTGTATGGAAAGTAAATGTAAAACAGTGATAAGAATGCTATATATATATATATACATATATATATATATATATGTATCTATGCTGTGAGTATGGTTGTTGTTGGCACTCCGTCGCTTACGACGTCTAGGGTTCCAGTTGATCCGATCAATGGAACAGCCTACTTGTGAAATTAACGTACAAGTGGCTGAGCATTCCACAGACACGTGTACCCTTAACGTAGTTCTCGGGAATATTCAGTGTGACACAGTGTGACAAGGCTGACCCTTTGAATTACAGGCACAACAGAAACAGGAAGAAAGAGTGAGAGAAAGTTGTGGTGAAAGAGTACAGCAGGGTTCGCCACCATCCCTTGCCGGAGCCTCGTGGAGCTTTAGGTGTTTACGCTCAATAAACACTCACAATGCCCGGTCTGGGAATCGAAACCGCGATCCTATGACCGCGAGTCCGCTGCCCTAACCACTGGGCCATTGCGCCTCCACAAGTTTAAACATACATACAGGAGAATTAGGTATAAATCTATTGTTTTTCTATTTTTCTGTTGCTTTGTTTTTAACTGTGAGCAGAAGATCTTTAACACTTGCAAGGTCAACCATGGGTTGGGCAAGGTCTTTAATGATGAGAACAATATTGTTTGGTCTTTCCAATAACAAATGCAATTTAGACAAAACATGATTACATTGCTAAACCAGACTGAAATGATGACATTTAAAAAAAAGTCATTAATTTTGAAACAACCTTACACAACATTGGCACAGATGTATGTATGTTATCTATCTACATGTATACATTACACACATACATACACACACACACATGATCATTGTTTTAACATTCAGTTTTCCATGCCTACATGGGTTGGTGGAGTTTATTGAGATGGATATCTTACAGTTGGATACCCTTCTTGCCACCAACCATCACCTGTAACAAAGCTAGGTTATATTTCACCCTAGCCTGACATGTTCTTGCAGAATATCAGAAATGAATGACACTGCGTGTGTGACTGACACTCATTTGCAACTATTACACTATATGAAGAAAAGGACACACACACACACACACACACATGCATACGATAGTATTCTTTTAGTTTCCATCTGCCAAACCAAATTTAGCTTTGATCGACTTGGGACTGTAATAGAAGACCTTGGTCAAGCTGTCATGCAGTGGAACTGAACCCAAAACCATAATGGTAGGAAGCAAACTTCTTAAATAAACAGCCATGCATGAATCTCTTTCTCTCTCTCCCTCTCTCTCATCATCATCATGTTAGGAAGGGTATCTAGCTGTAAAAAAAACCATGCCAAAATAGACAGTGCAGCCAGGTGTGGTCTTTTGGCTTGCTGGCCTCTGTCAAAACGTCCAACCCTTGCCATGTAAAACAGATGTTGAAAACAGCACAGCTCCCATGACTTTTTGGAAACATTTTTTCACACTCAGAGTTGCTGAAGCATGGAAAAACTACCTGCATCAGTTGTTAGGTGCTGAGACATTGCATCCTTTAAAACTGCCATGCTTCCTGAAATCCATCAACACTACACCTGATATCCACCCACCACACGCAGGCACACATGTATATCATAACTCATACACTGTTCACTTTCCTGACTTCTGTACATAATTCTATGTACTGTACATGCACCTTTGATGAGTTGTAGTGCACCTGAGCACTATACACAATAATTTCATTATTATTAGAGAGTATTGTAGTTCGCTTGAAGCATTGTGTATTGTTTGTAAAGAATAAAAAGTTTAGAAAGGTATAATAATGCACTATAGAACAAAAAATGGACTATATACCTGTTGTAACTTGGTTATTTATAGTCCGATGATATTTCGGAATTAGAATTCCTTCTTCAGATCTTATTTGCTGGAGTCTCTGCTATAAACTGTTTTCCAACGGTTTTCCATTTTTCCGGAAGCGTCTCAGTAGTGGTCTCACGAAGCTTCTTCTGGAATTCCTCATGAGAAATGTGTGAGGTCAGCTGTTTCAATCTCGTGTGTGTTGTGTTGGTACATCTGTGGCGTTGCTTCTAAGTTATGTGTTATTATATCCTTGGGCTGACCGATGCTTTCCGAGTAGATTTGGTCAATAGAAAACTGAAAGCTGCCCAGTGTGTGTTTGTGTGTGTGTGTGTGCGTTTGTGTGTGAGAGAGAGAGAGAGAGACTGTTTCTTTGCCTTCATATTCTATGATAGTTGTCACCATTTGGCAAGTGGTGTCCTTCATTTCCAATCCTCTGTGGAAAAGACATGTTTGGTCATGGGAAAATGTTACCTTATATGGAAAGAGTTGTGGGCTGGTAACTGGAAGGGCATCCAACCATAGAAAATCTGCCTTAATAAATTCTGTCTGACCTATGCAAGTATGGGTAAAGTAGGCGTCAAAACAATGTCAATGCTAACAGTGCTGACAACACAAACTTTTCTCAAATCTTTTTGACCTACAAACTGCATGGAAGCATTACACACAAAAAGTTATCACCCATTTACGTAATTATAAGAGTATGACCAAAGTTATGCTGGTAAAACTGGAAATCTCTTGTCCCATTTGTTAAGTTCACTGATTTGTAACGAAGAGTTTAAATCACTATAATGATAATAATAATAATAATAATAATAATAGTAATAGTAATAATAATAAATAATGATAATAATAATTGCGTAGAAAGAGTACAAGTGTAGTGTAGACATGACAAGGTAGCCCAAAACCTCCACTGATTACTATGTCGTAAGTATGGATATGAAGTTACAGGTGCTTGGTACCAACATACACCAGAAAAAGTAATGGACGGAAAGGGGAAAGCAAAAATCCGCTGGGGCTTTGACTTCCAGACAGACAAGGTATTAGAGCACCGAAGGCCAAATATAGTAACCTTTAGGAGGGACAAACAAGAGTGCCTGATAATTGATGTGGCCGTGCCAGGGGAGCAATATATCATCATTAAAGAAAGAGAAAAGGTTGATAAATATGATGACCTGAGAATTGAAATCGCTAAGATGTGGCAGCTACGAGAGTCAGACATAAAGGTTATCCCTGTTGTCATCGGAGCCTTGGGTTCAATACTACTCAATCTGAAAACTTTAGAAACACCCTACAATCTAGATGTATTGCAAAAGTCGGCATTACTTGATATTGCATGCATATTGCATAAAGTAATGTCTGCCTGGGGTCCTTGTTGTGACTTGATAAACAGCACAAACCCCCGGTAGACACAATATCAGCAACCTCGCGATATTGTATACTGTGTGACATCTATAATAATAATAATAATAATAATGGTTTCAAATTTTGCCACAGGAGCAGCAATTTTGGGGGGAGGGGATGAGTCGATTACATCGACCCAAGTGTTCAACTGGTACTTATTTTATTGACCTTGCAAGGAAGAAAGGCAAAATCGACCTTGGCAGAATTTGAACTCAGAACATAGCAGCAACAGACGAAACACTGCTATGCATTTCTCCCGCCATGCTAACGATTCTGCCAGTTCCTCGCTGTAATAATAATAATAATGAGTCCCACCCATGCCAGCATGGAAGACGGACGTTAAACAATGATGATGATGATAATGGTTTCTAGTTTTGGCACAATGCCAGGAAATTTAGGGCAGGGGATAAGCCAATTACATCGATACCAGTGCTTAACTGGTACTTATTTTATTGATCCTGAAAGGATGAAATAGTAAAGTTAGCCTTGGCAGGATTTGAACTCAGAACATAAAGATGGATGAAATACTACCAAGCATTTTGACCAGCGTGCTATCAGTTCTGCCAGCTTGCTACCTTAATAATAATATTAATAATGATAATAATAATAATAATAATAATCCTTTCTCCTATAGGCACAAGGCCTGAAATTTGGTGGAAGGGGACTAGTCGATTACATCAACCCCAGTACTCAGCTGGTACTTAACTTATCGACCCCGAAAGGATGAAAGATAAAGTCAACCTCAGCAGAATTTGAACTCAGAATGTAAGAACGGATGAAATTCCGCTATGCATTTTGCCCAGCATGCAAATGATTCTGCCAGCTTACCGACTTAGGTAATAATAATAATAATAATAATAATAATGATGATGATGATGATGATGATGATGATTTTTAATTTTGACAGAAGGCCAGGAAATTCGTGGCAGGGGATGATAAGCTGATTACATCGACCCCAGTGCTCAATTGGTACTTGTTTTATTGCTTACCAACCACATGGTTCCGGGTTCAGTCCCACTGCGTGGCATCTTGGGCAAATGTCTTCTACTATAGCCTCGGGCCGACCAAAGCCTTGTGAGTGGATTTGGTAGACGGAAACTGAAAGAAGCCCGTCGTATATATGTATATATATATATATATGTGTGTGTGTTTGTGTGTCTGTGTTTGTCCCCCTAGCATT
>NC_069002.1:12952162-12961202 GCF_001194135.2 Octopus bimaculoides | reverse complement strand
CTAGGCTTACAAAGAATAAGTCCTGGGGTCGACTTGCCCAACTAAAGGCGGTGCTCCAGCATGGCTGCAGTCAAATGACTGAAACAAGTAAAAGAAAGAAAAAGAGAATAATAATAATAATAATATTAATAATAATAATAATAATAATAATAATAATGACGATGATGATGGTGATGAAGTTGTTAGATTTTTTTTATGGAAGAGATAATACATTAAATATTCACCATATTTTATAAATACACTTATGCTCTCACTAGAGATTTTATTGATTAAGTTTCCTACAGTTTTATTATGACATTGAAAACATTCTTAAGTAAAATGTAAGACCAAAACAGGAATAGCAAAGAAGGATTCGTTCTATGTTTCTGTTTATATATACTGTTATATACATTCTGTTTGTGTTTATATATCCTATTGAAATATACAAGGACATATCGTTCATCTGTTACTTGTTTCAGTCATTAGACTGTAGCCATGCTGGAGCACCTCCTTGGAGGGTTTCTGTTGAACAAATCAATTCCAGTATTTATTATTAAGTCTCTTATTCTTTTGATCACTTTTGGCAAACCATTAAGTTACAGAGAATGCAAACAAACCAACACCAGTTGTCAAGAGGTAGTGGAGAGATACACACAGGGCAAAAATACAAGCGCATATAAATATGTGTGCACATATATATGTATATATATATATATTTATTATACACACATACATACATACATACACAGGATGCGATGGGTAAATTGTTGCTATTCTATATTTTGATTTCATGCATGCACATTATTTGTTTTTGATGACAGTATAGTAGGGTCAGTTGGGCACCATCTGTGAGAAAAACAGCACCATGACGCAATTCATCCTGCCAGTAATTTGGAAATGACATGCTGTACTGCTTGGCATTTGCACTGGAAGCTCCAATATGAACATTTCAGAGTGTTTGGGTGTCAATTTGAGGACAGTGCATAGGATTCAGAAAGAGTTGGATGAGTCTAATGGTGATTATGAAGGTACAGCAGCTCGGAAAACTCATGGTGTTAGCTCTAAATTCTTTAGCAGTTCCAGTTGTTATTTATAGTTTCAATGTGTTGAACTGGAATATGAGCAAAATAAGGAAGATTGACAGGAATGTCCATAAGCTGCTGACTTGCAATAAGATACCCCACCCAAAGGTGGGTGCAGATCATCTTTACCTATCCAGAGCTCAAGGAGGTTGAGGCTTGATCCAATTTGAAATCTCTTACAAAACCACTACAATTGGACTGGCAAAATATCTTGAAACATCTAGCGACTGGATGTTAAAGTTCATTGAAAACCACAAGAGACATAAGAAGCTTCATTCTTTTATGAAGGAAGGCAAAAAATTTTCTAATGAGTTTATGCATAATACCCAGGTTGAATAGCATGGTGGAAGTGCAGCAACTGTAGTTGCAAAGAAGATGAAATCAGTAGCAAAGCAAAATTTGTTTGAACAATTGGCTGATAAGTAGGAACAAAAACCTCTGCATGGCAAATATGTGGCCTGTAGCAAACAAGCTGATGTAGACCTGAAGCACACCCATCAGTGGCTACAGAGCTCAGGGTATCAGAAAGATTAATATATGTAGGCATGCATGTGTGGTTAAAAAGTTAATTTCCCAACCCCATGGTTTTGGGTTCAGTCTCACTGCATGGCACCTTGGGTTTCTACTACAGCCCCAGACTGATCAAAACCTTGTAAGTGGATTTGGCCAACAGAAACTGAAAGAACACGCACACACATGCACATGTGTATGTCTCTGTGTGTGTGACTTCGTATGTTTCTCATCTGTACCTGTGTGTTCATTCACTGATCGTAAACTATGGCTTCACGAACAGTGTTGTATGCTTGCAGCCCACCACAAAACTATGTCAAGGCTTCTGCACAAGTCAATATGTTGCATGATCTTTGTAAACAAAATGCTTATTCATACAGTGTCCTTTGTTTCTAGTTCTCCATGTAAACACATCTGGACTGTTGGTTGTTCTATAGACTTGGGGAAACATGTGTGAGTTGGCAACAGGAATGACATGTGGCTATAGAAAATTACCCGAACATACTCCCACCTGAGCCATGTAAAATTTTACATGCAAACATGTAGAATTAGACATTAAAATGATGATGATGATGATATATTGGTTGATATAATGTTAAGTTTGGCACATCTGTCAAAAACAGGCTCTGTGGAATTACTGTCGTCAATGAAGGAGAATATAAAAGATACAATTTTAGATTGTAGACAATCTCATTATCAAAGTCTTCTGTTTCACCACCTTTATTATGGAAAATGCAAATACTTCGTTTATGCTCACATTTCAGTAATGAGAATATTTAAGTATTATCCATATTAAATAAATAAAAAGAAAAATTCCAATAATGAAAATCTTTTCATTCTAATTAAAGATTATGTGAATCCATTTGGCCTAGTGGATAGGGTGTTGCACTCATGATTGTCAGATCAAGGTTTCAACTCTCAGAAGTGCTTTACATTTTGTTCTTGAGGAAAGCACTTCATTTCATGTTGCTCCAGTCCTCTCATCTGTAAATGGATAACCCTGCAATGGACTGGGTTTCTGTTCAAGGGGAATGTTGTGGTTTTAGTCACTTATTTGCCATGGAAACTGGATAACTAGTCCTATGAGTCCTAGGACTGGTGACCCTTGTCATATCATTAAAAAAATATCATAATATTTAATATTATGATAATATCATAGAAAAAATAATTGAAGCATATAAAGAACAGAAGTAATTCAGATTATAAAAATATCTACATTCCATGGAACTACTCATATAAAGTTGAAAGGTCACTTTTTAGTAACTTACTCCTTTACAGCTAATTATCTATGAGATAACAAGCCGTCAACTACTTTTATGGAACTTTCCAAGCAGTTGAAAGAATTTATTTCTTGAATGCTCTTAGTCTTAACTGTTCCTGTATATTTCTTACATAACAAAGATTTTTTCCTTTTATATTAGTTTTCCTGTAATTCCACTGCATCTCCTATATGTAGCAATAGCTTCCTATTGATATCTTCTCTGTTTATTAAGCAAAGCCATTTCTTTGATGGCAGTAGAGTCCTGTCTTCTTTCCTGCTCACTAAAACTTTGTCATTTGAAGCCTCTTAATTCTAAGTTTTACTTCCCTGTTTAGAATGTCTTCTGTAATTCTTTAACTAAGACAGCTCCGAACCCTAAGTCATCAGCATACAGAAGCTCCTACAGACAGCTAGACTTAAATTCCTCTGTTTTATGGCTAGGTAAACCCAAATATACAGGAGAGGGTAGGATGAGAGATGGGAGGCTGAGATCTGAGCATACTAGGCACCTTCCTGGATGCTAAATTGCTTGTTGAGCTCATTGCTAACTCACATCTTACTGATAGCATCTTCATACATATTGAGTTTTCTTACTGACTACCAGACAACAGAGTGTGGTGCTCTATTACAGACTTTCTCAACAAATGCTAGGATTAGTTGTTTTCTCTTAGTTAAAATCTGAAGTCGGCATAAACCCAAACTACACATCTAGGTTAATTCTTTTGCTAATCAGATATGCTATAAATGTTTTGTTACTTTCGTAATCCATCAGTTTCATACCACAGTGGTTACTTTGTAAAATATCTCCTTTGCCCTTGTATCGGTTGTGGGTACTACTTTATCAGTCTTTGGTTATGACAAATCTTTTTAAAATTACCTCTTTGCTTTTCTAACAATTGATGAGGATACTGCTATGCCGGCTTCATTGAATGTCCTACTTCATCTAATTCCTAGAAGTGGTAGGGAAACTTAAAGCAGACAGGCAGATTGAGATAATTTGAGCAATGGTGATATAGAAAGCAAATATCAGACAACTGTTTTTGTTATTAAATATGCAATGTAATACCATAAATACCATAATTAATTGTATATTAATTACACGGGCTGACAAGGAAAGCTTTTGTACAGTTGCTTGTACTGCTAGAAAAAGCTGCCAAATCCTATCACATTAGGAAAATGGTCACATTGAATAATATAATCTTAGATACACTTTTTTTCTGAATAGATGACAGGATTGAGATTCTTCTGGTCATATACCTACTAATTAGGGCGGACCCAGAGCTGAATACATCAATTAGGGAGCCTCTATGTGGTCACTCAATCTGCTATAAATAGCCACCACCACCACCACCACCAAATCTTCATTAAATGAAACCTCATTATTTTAAATAAAGGAAGAAAACATTGGATAATATAGTCTTGGATATTCTATGTATGAAATTGGGATGGTTATGGCTAGTGCGGATTTTCTTTTTGTTGGGGGAGGCATGGTTCCTCCCAACTCATTTAGGATTAACTTGGGGCTAAACAACAACAGTGAATAGACATATCCATCCATCCATTTTCTCTGCTCACTAATCCTAGAAGGGTTTTGGGGTTAGAGTCCTTAGGCACCCTTCTCCTGTGAGAAACAATCATCATTTGACTTTCTGGCTGGATTCCAAAGCATGACCAACTAAGTCTATGGATATTATCCAACCATCTCCTTCTTGGTCGTCCCCTAGGTCTCCTGCTGGTTTGCTCAGCTTGGAGAATCTGTCTTGGGATTCTTTCCTGTGACATTCTGATCAAATGTCCAGAGTACTGTAGCTGTGACCTCTCAATGTGGAGAAGTAGTGGTTTGACCTGGAGAGACCTCCTGATCTCCAAGCTATACATCCTGTTGAGTGATGTTACTCCAGAGATTCTTTGGAAGAATCCCATTTTGGCCACTTTTATTTGCAATTGTACACATTCATGACCATAGGTGAGGAAACCAAATTGAAAATATATGATTATGGTATGTGATTATATAATATACCATCATCGTCATGATAATGACAATTCATTGTCATTTATTATTTTTTTTCCATCCTGGCAGTTAAATGTTTCATGGTTGGTGGGTGAAAGTGCATGCAAAAAGAAAAGTTACCTTCTCAAATCATGCCAACTCATAAGGGCTGGGTTTACTCCATGTTCCCTCTACAATTAAAGATCTGCACCTCTTGATATAACTGTCTTCATTCAAACACATGACATGACCATGCAGTGTTCTCTCTTGCACACTACATTTGATGCCTTGTATACCCAGTTTTTTCTCTCAATTCACTTACAGTCTATCATATATGCACACCGAAAAGTAGACATTAATTGATGCTGATGAATTGAGTTTGTGGTTTGACAGAAATTTGGTTGTTATTTCTAGCAGGTTGAATAACTGACCATCCAGATGCTCTTTCATTGACTCACTGCTGCTGTGGTGGTGTTGTTGGTGGTGGTAGTGGTGTTGCTGCTGCTGCAGTCTTTTGAAATCTGCAATAATTAATATGGTACATGTGTGGATTTCTGATTGATTTATGTGGAATGATGTAGCTTAAGCTTAGCAGAGAATTTTTAATCCGTGATAAGTATGGATTACACAAAGACTGTTATAGTTTAAACAGATCTGTATCACTTTCATCTGGCTTTAGTGAGAAAAAAGACAGGAAAAATAATAATAATAATAATAATACAAAACAAAGCAAAACAGTCAACTGTAAATTAATCTGTTCTGATTAAAACAAATAATAAAATAAATTGATGATGATGATGATAATTATTTCTTTAATAATGATAATAATGATGATGATGATGATGATGATAATAGTAATGATAATAATGTTCAAGGCCAGCAGTTTTAGGGCTGGGGGTAAGTCAATTGAATTGGCCCTAATACTTGACTGATACTTTATTTTATGGACCTCCCCCCCCCCCCCAAAGGAATGAAGAGTGAAGTTGACCTTGGTGGAATTTGAACTCAGAACACAAGAGACAGACGAAATGCCACCAACAGTTTTGTCCGGTGTGTTAATAATTCTGCCACCTTAATAATTATGGTTTCAAATTTTGGCACAAGGCCAGCAAATTCAAGAGAAGGAGTAAGTCAATTACATTGACCCCAAATGCTCAACTGGTTTTTGAACTCAGAACATAAAGATGGTAAAAATGCTGCTAATGATTCTGCCAGCTCACCATTTGGAGACTTCACATATTGCACATAAATTCCTCTCCATGTAAATGCAGCCTTACTCACTCTGATTTTTGTTTATTTTTTTTTTTCTCCCACAGACATCTGTGTTTCCAATTGAATGGCACCTCATCTGTTAACATCTTCGGATGCAAAACCTTGTCGTCCCTTGATGTCTCTGGTTGAGACTCCGGTGCAGCTCATATAAATTAAAGCAAAACCAAAACATAATAATAACAATAATAATTATAATAATAATAATAATAATAATAATAATAATGAATGCCCTGATGTAGTACCAGGCAGTGGCTCTCATGGTTTCTGATATTAATTGATTTGAAGTGTTATCATGTACATTGTTTTGTCTTGGTATAAAAGATGGGCGACAGCAAATATTCTGTTCAATACCACAGATTTGCTTGTCAGTTGTTTGACCGTAACCAGTTGAGCATGTCCCTTGGTAGCTGACGATATGTGCATCTCTGATCACGAGCAGAAGTAGTGGGGGAGCATCATAGCCATGTGTTGAGAGGAATTCTTTGGGGTTTGAATAATTCACCTTTGGAAACATGGGTGTTTTGCTCAACATCCTTAAACAAACCTTATTCAGGGACCTTTTGAGTGAGATGGGCTACTCGACCTGAAGAAAGTTCTAACTGGGCCCCACTTGCGAGGTCATGCGCTGTTTATATTGATATGAGATCACCATGTCGCGCACATATGGTTGTGATGCATGTGTCTGGCGTACCCTTATCAGACGGGTGGTCATGATGGGTATAATGGGCTTCGTATATTTTACCCCAGTGTCACTTTGATGGCATGCACTGCTCTCTCACTCAATAATAATAATAATAATAATAATAATAATGACAATAATAATAATAATGACAATAATAATAATGATGATGATGATGATGATGATGATAAATAATAATAATAAGGTGTAGGCATGGTTGTGTGGTTAAGAAGTTTGCTTCCCAACTATGTGGTTTTAGGTTCAGTCTCACTGCATGCCACCTCGGGCAAATGTCTTCCAGTTTAGCACTGAGCCAACCAAATTTATAAGTAAAATTAAGTACTATGTCCAAAAAAGAACTCAACACCAACTCTGTCCTTTCTTTTTAACCTTCTAAACCTCTCAAAGTTGACCTTGGTGGAAGCTGATCTCAAAATGGATAAAATGGCGCTGAGCATTTTGCGCTGCATTTTAACGACTCTGCCAGCTCCCAATCCTTTCTACTTCAGGCACAAGGCCAGCAATTTCAGGGGAGCAGGTAAGACAATTACATTGACTCTAGTGATCAACTGATAGTTTTTTTTGTCACCCCTGAAATTATGAAAGGCACAGTCAACCTCAGTGCTATATGAACTTAGAATGTAAAGACAGACAAAATGCCACTAAGTATTTTGTCCAGTGTGCTAATGGTTCTGCCAGCTTGCCATAATAATAATAATAATAAAAATTGTTGTTGGCACTCCGTCGCTTACGACGACGAGGGTTCCAGTTGATCCGACCAACGGAACAGCCTGCTCGTGAAATTAACGTGCAAGTGGCTGAGCACTCCACAGACACGTGTACCCTTAACGTAGTTCTCGGGGATATTCAGCGTGACACAGAGTGTGACAAGGCTGACCCTTTGAAATACAGGCACAACAGAAACACGAAGAAAGAGTGAGAGGAAGTTGTGGTGGAAGAGTACAGCAGGGTTCGCCACCATCCCCTGCTGGAGCCTCGTGGAGCTTTAGGTGTTTGCGCTCAATAAACACTCACAACGCCCGGTCTGGGAATCGAAACCGCGATCCTATGACCACAAGTCCGCTGCCCTAACCACTGGGCCATTGCACCTCCTATAATAATAATAATAATAATAATAATAATAATAACAATAATAATAAAAACTTCTGACACTCAGAAATGCAGACTCTGTGGAAAGAGTGTGGAAAATGTGACCCATTTGGTAAGTGGATGTGAGGGCCTTGCACAAAAAGAATACAAGCACCACCACGATAAAATGTGTGTGTATCTTCATTGGCTCTTCTCATGCCGTAAATACCAATATGAAGAAACCAGCTCACCATTAATAATAATGATAATAATAATAATAATAATAATAATCCTTTCTACTATAGGTACAAGGCCTGAAATTGTGGGGGAAGGGACTAGTGTTTCACCGGTTCTTAATTTATCGACCCCCAAAAGGATGAAAAGCAAAGTCGACCTCGGCGAAATTTGAATTCAGAACATAACATAACAGGCAAAATACCACTAAGCATTTTGCCTGGCATGCTAACGATTCTGCCAGCTCACTGCCCTAATAATAATAATAATAATAATAATAATAATAATAATAATGCAATTAAACACACGTATCCACATCAAGAATCTTGCACACGAAATACACAAACGAAAAATAATAATGATGATGATGATAATAGTTTCAAATTTTGCCACAAGCGCAGCAATTTTGGGGGAGGAGATGATTCAATTACATCAACCCCAGTGTTCAACTGGTACTTATTGTATTGGCCCTGAAAGGATGAAAGGCAAAGTTGACCTTGGTGGAATTTGAACTCAGAACACGAGGTCGGATGAAATGCCGCTAAGCATTTTGCCTAGCATGCTAACGAGTCTGCCCGCTCACTGCCTTAATAATAATTATAATAATGATAATAATAATGATTATTACAATAGTAACCCTGGGTAGACACAGCTTACAGCCACTGCAAGACTCAATAGCTTGCTCTGCACAATCAGTACGCTATAATTTAATACAGCTGACACTAAATGCTTCACATAATCTCTTGATAATACAACACCACCCTCACCGTTCCTACTGAACACAATTCCATTACAATGAATATAGCACATGCCATACACTTCACAACTGATAATTATTGTATAGCTCTCACTCCACATCAATCTCTAATCAATACATTATTATATGATGCAATCCATGTAATTCACATAATCAATACTCAATTATATAATAATGGAAGCTACAC
>NC_069002.1:12950821-12952152 GCF_001194135.2 Octopus bimaculoides | reverse complement strand
CGATATCCACGTAACCAATATCCAATAGTATATCACAACCCACAAACCACAATATAATGTAATAAATACACCACACACAATCTACAGGTGTGGCTGTGTAGTAAGAAGTTTGCTTCCCAACCACATGGTTCCAGGTTCAGTCCCATGGCATGGCACCTTGGGCAAGTGTTTTCTACTACGCTTAACTTGACCCTTTAATACAACTCAACCCCTTAATATAACTTGACCCCTTAATATAACTTGATCCCTTCATATAACTCAGCCTCTTGATTCGATCCTCAAATGTAATTCTACCCCTTTATATATCATCATCATCGTTTAACGTCCACTTTCCATGCTAGCATGGGTTGGACGATTTGACTGAAGACTGGTGAACCAGATGGCTACATCAGGCTCAACTGGACCCCTTTATATAACTCAACCCCTTTATATAACTCGACTGCTGAATATAACTTGACCGCTGAATATATCTCAACCCCTGAATATTACTTAACTCCTCGATATAACTTAGCCACTCAATAATATAACTGGACCTTCACTTCATATTCTCTACACAAGACACATAAAAATGTCTGCTGCTTCATGCTCACCAATTCTAGGTGGACCTATATGATCTATAGGTATGTGCTGAGCTTTTGAAACTAACTTGAAAATGTCAGGATTTTTAGAAAACCTAAATATAATTCAACCCCTTAATATAACTCGACCCCTTCATGTAACTCAGCCTCTTAATACAACTCAATAATATAACTTGACTCCTTTATATAACTCAGCCTCTTGCCCAAGGTGCCATGTCATGAGATTGAACCTGGAACTTGTGGATGCCTTTATATCTTTGTAGTAAACCGCATTGTTGTGCATCCACCTCTTTTTTAAAATATTACTTTCAAATTTTGATGCAAGGCCAGCAATTTGGTGGGAAGAATAAGTCAATTACATCAATCCCCCAGTGCTCAACTGGTAGTCATGTTATCGACCCTGAAAGGATAAAAGGCAAAGTTGACCTCGGCAGAATTTGAACTCAGAATGTAAAGACAAATGAAATGCTGCAAAGCATTTTGCCCTGCATACTCTTTACTCTTTACTCTTTTACTTGTTTCAGTCATTTGACTGCGGCCATGCTGGAGCACCGCATTTAGTCGAGCAAATCGACCCCAGGACTTATTCTTTGGAAGCCTAGTACTTATTCTATCGGTCTCATTTTGCTCTACCGCTAGGTTACGGGGTTGTAAACACACCAGCATCGGTTGTCAAAGAATGGTGGGGGGACAAACACAGACACACAAACACACACATACACACACATATATATATATATATATATATATATA
>NC_069002.1:12946116-12950044 GCF_001194135.2 Octopus bimaculoides | reverse complement strand
CTTGTAATTCAGCAGATTGCTCACCTTGTCATGTGAAAAGACAATGCTGCTTAGTTTTGTTAAGAAGGTTGTAAACAAAAGGCGTCTTTGTTGCCCCCCCCCCTCACCCGTCCATCCACCTTCATTCCTACTTCTTTTGCTCTAATTGTTTTGTCAGGTGATTGGCTACTGATGAAACAAAGCCCAACTCGCCCCCCACAATATTAATATTAATACTACTATAACATGTCGAGGTAGGGTGGGGCATGTTGTCTTAAGCCATCAGACACTTGTTGATGCCTGTTCAGTCTTGTTTCAAATGAGCCCTACACACGCGTGCATGCATGCATACACACACACACACACACATGTTTATTTTCCCCTGCATCAATGTCTCACACCCTGCGCATATATGATTGCTGATGTCAGGAAATACATTGTGTAATTGTGAGGGATGAAGGTAAGCCACTTGTCGTGAGCTAACAGGGCTGACAGAAGACATGTTGTGTGATGGTGATATTGTGCGTTTATGTGTGAGCGAGCTGATGTACATGTATCATATGACAATTTGCGTTTACCCCATGTGTTAGGCGATATCCATTATGCCATATGATATGATGTGGATGTGTTGTGTTCTATGTGACAAGTAATATGATTTGTTGTGAGATATGCGATGTGATGTAGCTGTATCATTTGACATGTCACTGTATTGTGTGACATGACATAGCTTTGTCATGTGACGTGGCATAACTGTATCATAAGATGTGATATAATTCTATCATTTGATATGATGTCACTGTATTGTGTGACATGACATAGCTGTCATGTGACGTGGCATAACTGCATCATGTGATGTGATGTAACTGCATTGTGAGATGTGATATAGCTGTTGTTGGCACTCTGTCGCTCCACACACATACATGTACCCTTAACATAGTTCTCAGGGATATTCAGCGTGACACAGAGTGACAAGGCTGGCCCTTTGAATTACAGGCACAACAGAAACAGGAAGTAAGAGTGAGAGAAAGTTGTGGTGAAAGAGTACAGCAGGGTTCGCCACCATCCCCTGCCGGAGCCTCGTGGAGCTTTAGGTGTTTTCGCTCAATAAACACTCACAACGCCCAGTCTGGGAATCGAAACCGTGATCCTATGACCGCGAGTCTGCTGCCCTAACCACTGGGCCATTGCGCCTCCACCGAGATGTGATATAGCTGTATCATTTGACATGGTGTAGCTGTTATTTGTGTGGTGTGATGTAGCGCTGTCAGGTGATGTGGTATAATCGAATAGCGATGTGATGTAACTGTGTCATGTGGAGTGACATAGCTGTGTCATGTAACATAATGTAACTGTATCATGTGATATGATATAACTGCATAATCAGAGATGACATAGCTGTAACATGTGACATGATGTAGCTGTGTCATGTGATCTTATGTAACTATGTTATGTGATGTTATACAACCATGTCGGGTGATGTGATGTAGCTGAAGCGTGTAATGCATCATGTGACATGAATTAACTGTCATGTGATTTGATCTGAATGTGTGATGTAGATATATATGTCATTATAGTTGTTGTTTATTCACACACCAAATCTGCTCAAACAGCATGTATAGGTTGTGATTCTAGTGCAATTGGGTTGTGTGTGTGTGCATCTGCCATTCATATTATCTCTAGTCTGTACCTGTAATGCCTGAGTGTGTGTGTGTGTGTATGCAGTTGTAGTTTGTATGTGTTTGTACCTGTAATGGGTGTGTTTGAGTGCATTTGTATATATCTGTAGTGTGTGTGTGTGTGTATCTGTAGTTGTTTGGGTATGCATGTATGTTATTCACTTTACTGTGTTGTCAATTTCCTGACCCCAACTTATTACACAACCTGATTTACTCTACGGGTGACTAAGGCATAACCTACTCCACTGGATATCTGAAGTATCTCAATGGTGATTCCTGACAGACCAGGGCTTTCCTTCCCTTCATATCCTCAGTTGCTTTATCTATCATACTGCTGCCAACTAGGGTAGCTGCTCCCTCTGTTGGGTCCATGTTAGGACGACCCTCTTTCTGCCATGCATTTCTCCCACTTAATAAGCCTTTCATAGTAACGCTTCCAGGCGTCTTTCTTTTCAGAATCACTAAGTGCAAGTCTACCATTGTCTGTCTGTACACACTTCTCACTCGCATCTCAATTCCCTCTGATACACTGTCTTGTAATCCAGAGTATCTCATGTCTTTGATGCTCACACTACAGAACATTGGCAAAACCTCTTCCTTTGTGCTTCTCCTTTTGCTATACATATGCATGTGTGTGTGTGTGTGTGTGTGTGTGTGTGAGTGAGTGTATGTACAAAAGTGAAAAATGAAATATTCAAAGGAAGATCAAGTTTATATTTCACCTTAAATCCTTCGTACTAACAACCTTAATCCATGATAGGATTTGTTTACATCCACGACTATTTAGTATTATCATCATCACACAATCTCTATTGTATCGATCACTTTGACCACCACCACCACCACCACCATCATCATCATCATTAAATATTTTGTTTTTAAATGACTTTATCAGATATGTAAATGCTACCTCTGTAATCTTTCTCAGGGCCTGCAAGACTGGTGGAAGGGAGGGAGGGAATTTAAACTGAGGACCCCTGCTAAAGGAGACTCGGTGGGTAAGTGGTGCTAGTGGTTGTTGTGATGATGGTGGTGAAGGTGATTTTAAAACCGGGTGGGAGCAGAAGATTAAGTCTACCCCGTGTCCCGCTAAACAGAAACTGTCTTTTAGTCAGAGTTTCTGTCTTCCAAAGACTGTGATTGATCTTTTACACAATGGTAGAAGAGACAATTTTTTCAAGGTGCTGCACAATGAGTCTGAAACCAGAAACCATACGGTTGCTGGTATTGTTAGGAATAAAGCTTATTAACACCACTGGGTCCATTCCCACTGCGTGGCACCTTGGGCAAGTGTCTTCTACTATAGCCTCGGGCCGACCAAAGCCTTGTGAGTGGATTTGGTAGACGGAAACTGAAAGAAGCCTGTCGTATATATGTGTGTATATATATATATATATATATATATATATATATATGTATGTGTGTGTCTGTGTTTGTCTCCCGAACATCGCTTGACAACCAATGGTGGTGTGTTTACGTCCCCGTAACTTAGCGGTTCGGCAAAAGAGACCGATAGAATAAGTACTAGGCTTACAAAGAATAAGTCCCGGGGTCGATTTGCTCGACTAAAGGCGGTGCTCCAACATGGCCGCAGTCAAATGACAGAAACAAATAAAAGAGTAAAGAGCAATAATAATATCATTATCACCGTCATCAATGCTGTCATCATCATTATTATTAATGCTATCACCATCTTTAATATTATCATCATCGTTATCATGATCAGAGCCATCATCATCATCATCATCAAAACTATCATTACTTCACCATCACCATCATCACTAATTGTCGATATCATTGTCATCACTGTTGTCAGCATCATCAATACTTTTATCATCATCATTAATTACTGCCATCATCATCAGCATCATTATCCTTTTCATCAACATTATCATCAATTTCCTTACCATCATATCTTTATAGTCATCGTTGCCGTTATCGTTAGTACTTTCATTATCGTCATCATCATCCCTTCTGTTCACATTATCTTCATTATCGTCCTTATCATCTTCATTGCCATCCTCCTCCTCCTCCTCATCATCATCATCATCATCATCACCATTGCTATGTGGTCCCAGCTGGAAACCTCAAAAACACTGCTCTATATGATCAGCTGACTGTGCAACATTAGTTCATTTGAGCAGATTTAGGCCAGTAGCTGGCTGACACAAACACCTGCTTTATATCTGTACAGCTTAGATGGACTTAACCATTTGATCTTCTACTACTGCTATTGGGCGTGTATTTGTGTATGTGTGTGTGTGGAAGGCGGG
>NC_069002.1:12945653-12946085 GCF_001194135.2 Octopus bimaculoides | reverse complement strand
GGGGGGGGTTCTCTCACTCTTTCTTTCACTCTCTTTTTCTCTCCCCTCTCCCTCTTTTTCCCTATCTATATACATATATGCATGTGTGGATTTTATCGGTATATGTTTGTGTGTGTAAATATATATATATATATATATATATATGCATAACAGATATCTGCTGGAGTGTTTATTCATTTTACATCCATTTTCCTATGCTGACATTGGTCAGAAGAGTACATTGGCCGGATACTCTTCTTGTTGCCATCCTTTTACTTGTTTTACAAGTATGGAATACTTTTACTACATCAAAAGTACAGAACTATGGAATGCAATTGTCGGGGATGGTCATGTTGCCAGTTTAGCCAATAAAAATATATAAACATATATATATATATATATGTATATATAAACATATATATATGCATATATATATATATATATATATATATA
>NC_069002.1:12943570-12945553 GCF_001194135.2 Octopus bimaculoides | reverse complement strand
ATATATGTATATATATATGTATGTATGTATATATATATGTGTGTGTGTATTTCTGTGTCTGTGTATTTTATACATACACAAGGTGTTGCTGAAAAGTTCCTGACTTTGAGTAAAAGAAAATACAGGAGGATCAGTTGGTTATGATTTTATTCAGCATATTCACTACCCTGATTCACATATTCATTGCAGTGGTCCTTTAGTTTTTCTAAGCCCTTTAAAAAGGACACGGAGGGTTGGGCCTCCAATCAGACCTTTCACAATACCCTTAAAGCCAGGAACTTTTCAGCAGCCCCGTCACATATCTTATTTTTTTTATGGGGCACTGCTTTGAAGAAGTTTACTCGAATGAATCAACCCGAGTATTTCTTTATTTTTTTCCTAAGCCTGGTACTTATTCTTTTGGGTTCTTTTGCTGAACCACTAAGTTACAGGGATGTAAACACACCAGTACCAGTTATCATGAGGTGGTGATGGTCAAATGCACACACACACACTTCTTTCAGCTTCTGTCTACCAAATCATCTGAAGCTATAATAGAATGAATTAGTCCGAGGTGCCATGCAGTGGGACTGAACTTGGAACCATGTGATTGGAAGCAGACAGCAACCACACCTGGAAGACTGTCTTGAGTTTTTATCAATTATGTCACTCTGTATTTATTGAATCACTAAGTTAAGCTTCTTATTTTCTTCCTTTTTTTTTTGGCACAGTACCAGTTTTACACCAGTAAGCATAAACACACACATACAAACACACACACACATGTACAAACAAACACACACATATATAAACAAACACACATACATGCAAACACATACATATACAAGCAACACCTTTACATACACGTACGATGGAATTGTTAACAGTTTCGAGCAATTTCAATTTGGCATCATTGACCTACGAGGTAGTATCAAAAAGTTCCCAGACTAGTTCTGAAGCATGCCAACAGAGGGCAGCACATGGTTGTGCGAACAGTAAGAGCTAGAAGCGACCTCTATGAGCCAGTGTGCTGAGTGACATCATTGTGTTTACTTCACAAGTTGTGAAATTTGTGTTTTCGTGATCATGTGTATTTACTTAATTTTACTTTTACATGTTTCAGTCATTTGACTGCAGCCATGCTGGAACACCGCCTTTAGTCGAGCAAATCAACCCAGGACTTATTCTTTGGAAGCCTAGTGCTTATTCTATCGGTTTCTTTTGCCGAACTGCTAAGTTACAGGGACGTAAACACACCACCATCAACTGTCAAGCAATGTTGATTGGGGACACACAGACACACAAACATATACACACGCATACACATATATATATACATATATATGACAGGCTTCTTTCAGTTTCCTAATTTCTTTATTGCCCACAAGGGGCTAAACATAGAGGGGACAAACAAGGACAGACAAAGGAATTAAGTCGATTACATCGACCCCAGTGTGGGGTCATGTAAACGATGTCGAGAGAACATCTGCTGCGAATGATATTTTTTGACACAGGGCACCTCTTAGACAACCGCCAGACACTGAATGAAAATAAATGAACTGCAACAAGTCTCAGCAAAAGGAGCCTGAGTTACTGGCTGCAGTTACATACTAGAAGTCAGTGGTTGGCAGAAATTAAATCAGCTTGCAAATACATGTTCACTTTACTAAATTTATACTTGGGCTAAGCCCGAACAGCCTGAGTGCCGGAGTTGCCACTGATATACATATATCATACTCAACAAGTCAATCATATATATATATCGATTCGCGGAACACCTCCGAGACATCAACGTTGGTAATGACACCCCGGTGTCACGCCACTTCCGCTCTGCCGGCCACTCCTTGCAGCAACACCTGTGTGTTTGGATTGTCCATGCACAGGGGCCATCTGGACTCCCGTTTGCGCCGTGAACAAGGATTGGTCTTCTCCCTCCGCTCCTTTGCGCCACATGGGCTCAACTCCCCTCCCCTCTTCATCTAACCCCCTCCTCCTGTCACTCTC
>NC_069002.1:12940656-12941892 GCF_001194135.2 Octopus bimaculoides | reverse complement strand
TTCTCCCATATATATATATATATATATATATATAATGCGAGAGAGTTAGGGGTTGAGGATTCAACCCACTAAGGGATAGTATCTATCCAATATACTGCTGGGGCGGTACCCAATTATTGTTACGCTAGTGTTATACCAAGTGCAATAAATGGGAGTGGGTAAGGGGGGGGTTTACCCTAAATTTGTATATCAATTAGAAAATGGAGGATAATATGCTGAACCCAACAACTTGCAGACAGTGTATCCCGTTCAATTCATTAATTTAATTCATGTGAATCTCTGAAGAGGCCTAGCGAATCGTGCATGTACCCCCATTTCAACATTTCATCCGATAATTACTCCGGCAGGAGCTATTAGGATAGAATGGGGCATGCCAAAGCTAGGCCGAAACAGCTGTAAGATTAAACTTTTGTTCATTCTCTAATTCCTTGTGTACTTTGTACTTTTATCTGTAAGCCCAGTTGTCAAATTAACATGGTTTGTCATAAACACCTGTACTTTGTGGGGTTTTTTGTCACCTTAGCTATGAATTAAATTAATGAATTCAACGGGATACACTGTCTGCAAGTCGTTGGGTTCAGCATATTATCCTCCATTTTCTAATTGATAAAAATGTGTGTGTGTGTGTGTGTGTGTGTGCGTGCGTGATGGACTTGTGGAAGATGATATATGAGCATTCAGCTTTTGCTGAATGACCTGCACAAGTGATTTGTTTATAGCGATCAAATGTATGTCCCATACATTAACTCACTCCTTCCATCAATGAACTGTTTTGCTCAAGAACACCACGTACCACACAGTCTTCTCACATTGGCAGTTGTGTTCCATTTTATTATTGTTGTCATTTGAAAAACGTTAGTATCTGCACTGCTGCAGGATAATAAAACAACCGCAGACTGGTTATTTATTATTCAGCTGTGGTGAAGAGACTTATGCCAGACACAGCTATTTGGATTTGTAGGTGAGAGTACTTGTCATGTCATGGAAGCTGTTACTTCAAATTTCAGCATGAGCATTGCTGACAACCATTGTCTTTGTAGCTTGCTTACCAACCACATGGTTCCGGGTTCAGTCCCACTGCGTGGCATCTTGAGCAAATGTCTTCTACTATAGCCTCGGGCCGACCAAAGCCTTGTGAATGGATTTGGTAGACGGAAACTGAAAGAAGCCCGTCGTATATATATATATATATATATATATATATATGTATGTGTGTATATGTTTGTGTGTCTGTAT
>NC_069002.1:12938225-12940314 GCF_001194135.2 Octopus bimaculoides | reverse complement strand
CACACACACACACACATATATATATATATATATATATATATGTGTGTGTGTATGTATGTTTGTTTGTTGTAACACAGTTTGGTATCCTAGTTCAGTATTTCTTTTCCTTCCTTTCATTAGCTGCTCAAAGTGCCGCTGCTGCTATTGCTGCTGCCGCTGCTCCTGCTGGACCTTTAATGTGAAATTTGTCCCCATCTGAAAGTAAGTTCTCTTGTTGTTCTTGCCATTGTTGTTTAACCCCAGGTCAGCTCCAATTGGACAGACCAGTGGTCCATCTTTACCTTTCCGTCTTTCCTGTTTACCTATTGGATTGAAAGGTAAATCCAACTTTACCTTTCCATCCTTTCAGAGTTGACAAATAAGATGCCAGTCCATCATTGGTGCAGCCCTTCCTCTCATCCTGGATTTACTGCAGGATCAGGGTCAGGGGTTAGGGTTATTATTTCCCCATGACCAGACATATTTTTCATGGAAGGCTGGAAACAAACAACCTCACCTGTATGAAGGTGATACTCATTTACAGCCACCATGCGATGTCAAGATTTTATTTTCGTCTTTTCTTAATGACTCTGCAAACTGACATTGCTTCTAATGATGGTAGAACCATTCTCTCATGCCTACAGAAGATGTTCATTTATATTCTACAGGAAGCCTTTGACTTTTTCTATTTAAATGAGTTTTTTTTACCCCAATATTTACACACTATTACTTATAGCTTTATCTACTTTGAGTTCTACTGTTAAAAACAAATTATTTCATTCTCTTGAAGTTTCTAAATTTTTATGATATAAATATCTTTTTTAAAAATTTCATTTTTCTTCTTTTTTTTCTTTTTTTTTTTTTTGCAGATGCTTGATGTGTACAATATTCTTCCTCATGTGACCAGCCTTCCGTTACCATTTCGCATCATTGGACACCTTCTGCGCATAGTATGGATGGTTCTAACCACAATCTATGCCATTCCGCCATATCTTGTCTGGACATTCCTTGTATTTCCTCTTCGATTCTTTTATTTGGATTTCTACTGGATGATTGAGGGTTTCCTCTTCAGTGGATTATTGGCCATAATAAGTTCTTGGCTTATCACAGGACAATATCAAAGTAAGTTCTGATTTGGTGCTAGGTTGTTTTTTTTTGTTTTTTGTTGTTTTTTTTTTTTTCTAGTTGTGTTCTTGGTTTTGATAGGGTTTTATTTCTTGCTGTTGTTAAAATTTGCATAAAATCGATTTTCAATTCAGAAAATGATTCTTGTTGAACATTTTATGATATTAGTCAAGTGTTATAATACACACACACAGACACACAGGAAGGTATGTAGCATGTGATCATTGCATTGATCATGACAGAGAAAGTTGTCATGGCGATACCTGCTCAGAGGCCTATGCAAAGTTGCAGAAAGTGCATGGAGAGGAGTGTATGAGTCACACACAAGTGTACAAGTGGCTCAGACGTTTACAAGACGGCTGAAAGAATGTTAATATTGACGAACATTTTGGGAGACTTGCAACCAGCAGAACTGAGAAAAACATCGCAGATAGGCATGTAGCTGTGAGGGGAAATCATCAAATCACCATCCATGAGTTGTGAGAGGATGTACAGATTAGTTACAGTACGGTTCAGTCCATTATCACTGAAGATTTGAGTATGAGACGCATGTCTGCCAAGTTTGTGTCAAAACTGCTTTCAGCTCAACAAAAAGACAATCGGGTTTCAGTTGCAAAAGATCTCCTTGATTGTGTCGAGAATGCAATGAAAACTTTTTGAAAATTTTGTGTAGGCCTCTGCAGGTATCACCAAACTTCTGGCAAAATTTGATGCAGATCCTCTGCTCAACTTTCTTGAGTGGCACTTGAAAAAACATTCGAGCGAGATCGCTGCCAGTGCCGCTGGACTGGCTCCTGTGCAAGTGGTACATAAAATACACCATTTTGAGCTTGGCTGTTGCCTATTCCCGCCTGACTGGCCTTCGTGCCGGTGGCACGTAAAAGTACCCACTACACTCTCAGAGTGGTTGGCGTTAGGAAAGGCATCCAGCTGTAGAAACTCTGCCAAATCAGATTGGAGCCTGGTGTAGCCATCTGGTTCACCA
>NC_069002.1:12933077-12938215 GCF_001194135.2 Octopus bimaculoides | reverse complement strand
AAGGCATCCAGCTGTAGAAACTCTGCCAAATCAGATTGGAGCCTGGTGTAGCCATCTGGTTCACCAGTCCTCAGTCAAATCGTCCAACCCATGCTAGCATGGAAGGCGGACGTTAAACAATGATGATGATGATGATGTATATGCATGTATATGTTTGTGTATATATATATATATATACATATATATATATATATATATTTATATAAAACAAAGGAGGAAATTAGAAATTGTTTTGTGTCATTTATTCACCATTACACGTATGTCACTTGCTAATAGGAATGTTAGACAGATATGTTAAGAATTTCTAATAGGACATTTCTTACATGTCTATCTAACATGTAATATTTTGTAACTCCTATTAGTAAATGAAACTCATGTCATGGTGAATAAATAATACCAAACAATTTCAAATTCCCTCTTTTGTTATACAATAACTCTGCAAATATTTCCATAAATCTCAATTTTAATATGTATGTTGAAACCAACCTACAGCAGCAACTGAGACTACGTATTGGATTGTAATAATGGCATAAGCATATATGCTTCAAGAGAAAACAGCTGGGATTTGCCCTAACTACCTCAACAATACACACACACACGCACATGCGCATGCGCGCGTCCATGCATGAACACATACACGCACATGCGCACGTGTGCGTGCATGCACGAACACACACCCGAACACACACACACACGAATTGATTCCCAATGTAATATGAAACTCCTTTTTATGTAAATCATGTTTTATATTCCTGCCAGTGTAAATAATGTCTCTTAATATAATGTCTCCATATTAATAATAATAATAATGTCTTCTTAATATAATGTCTCCGCAGTTCTTCTATAAATTCTCATAGACAATGTTGAACTACTTTACTCCCTGTTTATTTTATTAACCAACAACAACTCCCTTATTCTCTTTACAATCTATTTACCAAATGGCAATTGACTTACACTGACCCCTAACTTTCAGGGTTTATCTTGATGTCTTCTCATTTTCCTCAACCCTTCATTACTGAGCCTTTCTCCTATGTTAACAATGCACACTTTAAATAATTAGACTGCACAATGATCTTCTTCTTTTACTACAGCAGACCCAGCACCTAAGTCACTCTGCATGATTCACTGCTGTAAAATATCTCCCTGCTTCTCCACTCCTCATATCATAATCTTTACTTACAGCCCATGTTTCATTGCCATGGCTGTGTGCCACTTCATCTCCATTCACAGTTCGTATTTCAGAAGCACACCCCATCATACACACACTCACACGTATACAAGGGGGTGCTGAGAAGTTCCTAGCTTTGGAAAAAAGGAAATATATATATATAGTTCTTCAGTTTTTTTAAGCCCTGTAAAAGAACTCAGAAGTTTGAGCCTCGAGTGGGGCCTTTTGCGATGCCCTTAAAGCCAGGAATTTTTCAGCACCCTCTCATAGTTACCTGTATTCATTGTTTTATGTGTTACTGTCATACACAATTGCACGTATCACACCCATCACACAGACCTCTCCCTTGTCCTGTCCCATGCACAATTTAGCAAGTTATTCAGTTGATGTCTCTCTATAACAAACTCACTCATAAGACTTCTCTCTGTCGTCCTGTTCCTTTTTCTTTTCACTTTTCCAGTTGTCACTCTCTGTTCAAGGCTTTGTCTTTCTGATCTCTAGTGAACTTAACCTGTTGTCTTCTCTTTATGTCCTCAACAAATTTTCCAGCGGTTTTTGATCATCTAACTTCTTTAGCATTCAGATTCCTCTCTCAAATGTAATCTATCTTTTACTTGTTTCAGTCATTAGACTGTGGCCATGCTGGGGCACCACCTTGAATTTTTAGTTGAACGAATCAACTCCAGTACCTTTTTGTTTTTTAAAGCCTCGTATTTATTCCATTGGTTTCTTTTGCCGAACTGCTAGGTTATGAAGATGTAAACACACCAACACCTGTTGTCAAGTGGTGGTGGGGCACAAACACTGATGCAGTCATATCTGCATATATATATATATATATATATATTTCTATATATATATTTAATTATATGCATTTCTTCTATCTTAATGAATAAAAATTCTTCGGATAGAATTAATGGATTAATAGAAACCAAGGTAGCAAAGAACACAAAATAACTGTGGTGTAGTTCCTGTTTTTGAGGTAGAAACTCCTTGAAATTTTGGGTATTTGAGTATATTTAAAAATTTAAGGAATGGAGAAAACGCATGTTATAATTGCATACTTTATTCCTACATATGTTTCAAAGGATTACAACCTATGTGATCCATAGGGATCTGTGATGTTAAAATTGTAACCTTCTCTTCAGGGAAAGCATGGGAATCATCTTAAACGTAAGACATTATGACTGAGTATGAAACCAATAGATGGATAAGGTTATGACGTGATTCATTTGAAATATATACACATACATACATACAGTGGGCTTCTTTTAGTTTCCATCTAACAAATTTACTCACAAGTCTTTGGTCAGCTTGAGACTATAATACAAAACACTTGCCCAAGATGCCATGCTGTAGGACTGAACATGGAACCATGTGGTTGGAAACAAACTTCTTACCACACAGCCATGCCTGTGCTTATTTATTCACATTGTTTGAATTAAGCATAAGTTAACTATCACAAAGTTTTGAGAGTTTGTTGATGCGATTCTTAAATCTTTTATGACATTGCCGGGTAGGTGTGAGAAGTTGGATCTGTTTATAAAACAGTTGGAATGTTTTGGTCAGATATGGCTGGTTTAAATGCTAAGGGGTTAAAAACTTTAACAGTTGTTACTGTAAAGGGTTGCTTCAGGACATATCTCAGAAATAACATCAGCAACAATTCTTGCTCATATTTGTTGATGTTCCATAGAAAAAGATGAGTTCTGTGTTTCTAAGACATTACAATAATATTATCAAAATTCTTGGGGTTTTTTTTTTAACGATGGTGTAATTTGAAGAGGATTTGGTTGCTATTTCTATCCAGTAGAGCAATCATGTAGAGATTTCTTCATTGGCTCATTGTGGTGGTGGTTGTGGTATAACAACGGTAATTATCTTTTTTTCTCTTTCTATCAGATCAAAGATAAATCCAGTGAGTTCCATTGTGAAGTTATTATGTTGACTGGTCATGTCTGAGATATATGACTGCCACAAACTGTCGATTGTGCAATAATGGGATGGTGAAGTGGTTTTCTACACACACATACACGTATACATGTATGTGTATGCACATATTCTTGTGTGTATGTAATAAAATAGCTTGTCTATGTGTGTATGTAATAAAATAGCTTGTCTATATGTGTATCAATCCTCCTTTCTCTTCCTTCCTCTGTGTGTGTGTGTGTGTGTGTGTGTGTGTGTGTGTGTGTGTATGTGTGTGTATTTGATTAATGAGAGAGATGGAAGATACAAGGATGTTTATTGGTCATTACAATTGTTTCTACAATAAATGTTCTTGTATATTCCATCTTCCGTCTCTCTCATTAATCAAATACCCAATGAACACTGTAAAACTGAACTTGCTTTACCGGAAAGCTATCAAGGGTATACCATATGATTTATTATAATATATATATATATATATATAGAACTTTCATTATGATTCAAGTTTCCAATTCAAATTAATAGAATTTTATGGCAACACAATCACAGGAATTCATGAAAGCAGTGTGACCAAATAAATATATATATATAAATGGTATATGGTCACATCTGTATACATGTATGTGTGTATGTATGTGTATATGTGTGTGTGTGTGTATATATATATATATATAGGTATTTATATATATATGTGTATATGTATATATATGTGTGTATATATATATATGTATATATATGTGTGTATATATATATATGTATATATATATATGTGTATATCTATATAAATGTATATATACATATGTATATGTGTGTGTATATATATGAGTGTGTATGTGTCTATATATATATATATATATATATATATATATATCATCATCATCATCGTTTAACATCCGCTTTCTGTGCTAGCATGGGTTGGACAATTTGACTGAGGACTGGCGAACCAGATGGCTGCATCAGGCTCCAATCTTATCTGGCATAGTTTCTACAGCTGGATGCCCTTCCTAACATCAACCACTCCGAGAGTGTAGTAGGTGCTTTTATGTGCCACTAGCACGAGGGCCAGTCAGGTGGTATCGGCAACGGCCGTGCTCAAATGGTGTTTTTTATGTGCCACCTGCACAGAAGCCAGTCCAGCGGCACTGGCAGTTTGATACAATTCCCTGCTACCACCGTTCTTCCAGTCCTTCCAAGCCTGTTTCTTTTCTCTAATACCCCTGTCAGCAACATTGTTCCACTACCACTTTATTTTAGGTCGGGAGGGGATTTTGCACCATCCACAGATCTGGTCAGTGGCCCTCAGCAGGTTGTCCCGTAGAAACCTCCATCTGTCTTCTGCATCCCCTTCTATTTCGTCAAAGGCTTCGAGTAATACGTCACTAAATCTCTGTCCATTCGCAGGATCTTTAAGCTTCCAGACCCTTCTCCATGCTGGTCGTCTTCTGGGCAACCACTTAGCCTTGATCCTGAAGTCACTAACTACTAGTCTATGTTGTGGAGTACATTCTTCACCTGGGAAGGTTTTGGCATTTATAAGCAGCCATCTTTCCCTTTTTCTGGCGAGGATGTAGTCAATTTGGCTAGTGTGTCTGCCAGAACGGTAGGTGACTAGGTGACTGGCAGGTTTACTGAAGTTAGTATTGCAAACCATAAGGTCATTTGGCAACGATCACGCTCAGATATGCTTTTAACGTTCCACTGGCACGAGTGCCAGTCAGGCAATACTATCATCAGCTATGTCAGCGATTCTGATTTGATTTTACTTGCCTCAGTAGGGCTTATATATACTCAGTAGGTCTTATATATATATACTTATATATGTATATATATGTATATATGTATGTATATATATATATGTATATATATATATATTTATATATATATGTATATATATATATTTATATATATATGTATATATATATATATTTATATATATATGTATATATGTATTTATATATATATATATATTTATATATATATGTATATATGTATTTATATATATATATATGTATATATATATATATATGTATATATATATATA
>NC_069002.1:12924788-12932689 GCF_001194135.2 Octopus bimaculoides | reverse complement strand
TATATATATATATATATATATATGTATATATATTCATGTATGTATATGTATTTATGTATATATTTATGTATATATATTCATGTATGTATATGTATTTATGTATATATTTATGTATATATATGTATGTATATATATATGTATATATGTATGTAAATATATATATATATGTATGTAAATATATATGTATATATATATGTATATATGTATGTTTATATACGTATATGTGTATGTATATATGATATATTCATAATATATAAATATATATCTGTATATTCATATATATGTATGTATGTATATATGTATGTATGTATGTATATATATATATATATATATATATGTATATATATATATATGTGTGTGTGTGTATAAATGCACACACATATACACATATTCATACACACGCACACACACAGTGTATGGTGTGTACTTATACGTGTATGGTTCTGTTTATGAATGTATGTATGTGTGTGTGTGCTTGTGCATGTGAGTAAACACATCCTTTACTATCAGTGTTGTTGTTGTTGTTCCTGCTGCTGCTGCAGTAGAATGCAAAGTGTCAAGCTTGTAAGTGCAAGGCTGATTCCAACAGAGACTGTCTGTTGCCCTTCATGCACTGTGAAGTTCTGTCATCAAGAAGGTGATATGGGAAGAGGAGGAGGTGGAGGAGCAAGAGAGGGGAGGGTTTGGTGGTGGTATCCTTCACTTGATATTTCACTCTCTCCTTCTCCTTTCCTCTTTCTCTTCATCTCTCTCTCTCTCTCTCTCCCTCCCTCTTTCCCTCTCTGACTCACTTTCTCGGTCTCTGTCTGTCTATCTCTCTCCTTTCTGTCTCTCTTTCCATTCCCCCACCCCCACCCCCACTCTCTCCTTTTCCATCTCCCCCCCTCCTCTCACAAGTGTTCGATCTACAGCAGCTTTATATGTTTGTTTGTTTTGAAAGAAATGTCAGACCCAATCACATCATTCTGACCTCTGCTGCTTGTTTAAAAGTGAACCATTTTTTCTTTTGAAGGTCACTCAACAAACCTCTTCAAATCTAAAATCTTAATACCGAGTGATTCGTAACATTTTAAGCCGAGTTCATAGCAGTCTGCGTTCTAGAAGTTTCTACCAAGAAAATTGGATGGCAGGAGGTGGGCAGGTTGGGTGGAATTGTTTTAGTTTTATGATGTCTTTTAGTATTGTTGCTGGTTTTGTTGATACTGTAGTTGCAGGCATGGTAGAGTGGTAAGAAGATTGCTTCCCAACCTCATGGTTCCAGCTTCAGTCCTGCTGCACGGTACTTTGGTCAAGTATCTTGTAGCTTTGTGAGTAGATTTGGTAGACAGAAACTGAAAGATGCCAAGTACTTAAAAGCGGCGAGCTGGCAGAAATGTTAGCATGCTGGGCGAAATGCTTAGCGGTATTTCGTCTGCCGCTACGTTCTGAGTTCAAATTCCGCCAAGGTCGACTTTGCTTTTCATCCTTTCGGGGTTGATAAATTAAGTACCAGTTACGCACTGGGGTCGATGTAATCGACTTAATACCTTTGTCTGTCCCCTCTATGTTTAGCCCTTTGTGGGGGTTGATAAATTAACCCATAGACTGTGATAGGCCACCTCAGTGGCCAACGCAACAGTGCGACAGGCCATGGAAGTAGGGCATGATCTGACCTAATTTTGATGACGTATAATGTATGCACACGTTATCCTTTCACCCCAGAAACAGTGTAGCCAATCACAGAAGGTGTTAAGAAACACTAAAATAGGCTCAGCAGTTCATGTTACATACAGCAAAATCCCAGCAGTTTATGGGTTAAGTACCAGTTATGCACTGGGGTCAATGTAATTTACTTAATCCCTTTGTCTGTCCTTGTTTGTCCCCTCTATGTTTAGCCCCTTGTGGGCAATAAAGAAATAAGAAACTTAAAGAAGCCCATCATATGTGTGTATCTGTGAGTATATACACATATATATATATATAATTATGTGTATTTCTTCTATCTTAATGAATAAAAATTCTTCTGATAGAATAAATGGGTTAATAGAAACCAATGTAGCAAAGAACACAAAATAACTGTGGTTTAGTTCCTGTTTTTAAGGCAGGAACTCCTTGAAATTTTGGGTATTTGAGTATATTTAAGAATTTAAGGAATGGAGAAAACGCATGTTATAATTGCATACTTTATTCCTACATATGTTTCAAAGGATTACAACCTGTGTGATCCATAGGGATCTGTGATATTAAAATTGTAACCTTCTCATCAGGGAAAGCATGGGAATCATCTTAAACGTAAGACATTATCAAAGATCCCTATGGATCACACAGGTTGTAATCCTTTGAAACATATGTAGGAATAAAGTATGCAATTATAACATGCGTTTTCTCCATTCCTTAAATTCTTACATATATATATATGTGTGTGTATATATATAGTTACCTTCTCAAGTCATGCTAACTCACAAGGGATGCTTGCCTGGTTTCATGGCATATATACTCCCCACCTGGACGGGACGCTAGTCCATCACAGGATTATTCATTTTTGCCAGCTGAGTGGACTGGAGCAACGTGAAATGAAGTGCCTTGCTCAAGAACACATGTTGCCCAGTCCAGGAATCGAAACCACAATCTTATGATGATGAGTCCAACACTGCCTCCACAATATATATATATATGTGGATGAGTGTGGGCATTCTTTTATTCTTTTATTTGTTTCAGTCATTTGACTGTGGCCATGCTGGAGCACTGCCTTTAGTCGAAGAAATCGACCCCAGGACTTTCTTCTTTGTCAGCCTAGTACTTATTCTGTTGGTCTCAAGCGGTGTCCTTCATTTCCAATCTTCTGTGAAAACATGTCTGACCATGGGGAAATATTACCTTACTTGGAAACGGGTGAGGGTTGGCAACAGGAACAGCATCTGGTTGTTGAAAATCTGCCTCAGTAAATTTCATCTGACCCATGATAGTAAGAAAAAGTGGATGTTAAAATGATGGTGATGACGGTAGTAATGATGATGATGGTGATGACGGTAGTGATGATGATGATGGTGATGATGTATAGTTTTGGCTTTTTTGCATTTTTCCATTTCATTTCATTCTGCTTTTGGAACTGCTGTGTCTTTTGGCAATTATATATTTAACTTTTAGCATTTGGGATGTTTTCCAAGTGTTGGTTGAAGAAATTATTCAAAGTCTATTTCAAAATTGAAAATCAGGAATTTTTTATTTTTTTTTTTTTGTACTCGTTCTTCATAATATATCTAAATATATATCGACTGAATGATTTTAAAGACAATTTTAAGGAATAGAAAGTGTTGTTTTTTGTTTTTTCTTCTTTGTAAATATTTAAGTATTTGTCGAAGAAATCTTCCAAACATTGAAGAATAAATAAATACCGAAAAATTTTATTTTCTTATTTAAACTATCCAAATATCTGTTAAAGCATTTCAAACAACTCTTTTAAAGAAAAATTATCTTTTAAAAGGTTCTTTCGCTGAATCACTGAATATTTTGGTTTTTATGAAATCTATTTTAGAGAGGCTGAGGTGGAGGGTGGGGGGAAGAGAGAATTTCTTGTTCTGCTGTTATCTTTAAAGATTAAAAGCAACACTGTTTCGAAATTGATTGATATAAAAGTTATGTTGATTTCAACAAATTCATCAGCCTGATTCTATGGAGAACATCTAGCTGTTGATGTTGTGACATTGATGCTCTTAGTTTAGATGTGAAGGTTTGACTGTCTGGTAAAGAAGTATACTTTTGTAACTATGTGGATTCAGGTTCAATCCCACTGCCTGCCACTATACTCATACTATAGACTCGGGTCAACCATAACCTTGTGTTTGAAATGTAGGGGAATCTTCATGCCTGACCATGGAGAAATATTACCTTGCTTGCAAACAATTAAGGGCTGGTAACAAAAAGGGTCTCCAACCATAGAAAATCTGCCTTGACAAATTCTGTCCAACCCATGGAAGCATCGTAAAGTGAACATTAAAATGATGATGGTGATGAAAATTGTGTGGAAGCCTTCCACAGAAACTGTCCTTGCCCTCAGGATGGAGGTGTGCGGGTAGATTTAACCTGTTGCCTGGTTTAACACCAGCACCTGGTGCCTGGATGACTTTAGTGAAGCCTCCCCTGCTGCAAGCATTTGGATCAGGACTCCAGTTTGAAGATTACTTTTTTCTACATATTTCTGAGGACCTGAAAAGGTTCGTGAGCTGTGTGCTGGAAGAATCATGCCAGACAAAATACCTGGCAGCTGCATTTCATCTGGTTCTTTATATTCTAAGTTCAAATTCTGTGAAGGTCAACTTTGCCTTTTGGGATTGGTAAAATAAGCACCCGTTGAGCACTGGGGTTGATGTAATCAATTTAACTCCCACTCCATCTCTGGTGGAGGCACGTGGCTTAGTGGTTAGGGTGTTGGACTCATGGTTGTAAAATTGTGGTTTTGATTCCTGGACCAGGCGATGCAGTGTGTTCTTGAGCAAAACATTTCTTTTCGTGTTGCTCCAGTCCACTCAGCTGGCAAAAAGGAGTCCTCTTGAAAAGGGCCAACATCCTGTCTAGGTAGGGACTTTATATGCCATGGAAACTGGGAAACCAGCTCTTATGTTTTTAGGATGGGCTGTTATAGATGTGTCATTTATTTCGGAGTGATTGTGCATGTAGTGGTGGTGATGGGGAAGGCTTAGTATTTTTTGTAAGAGACATGTGAGGTGTTTGGGGATTAACTGTAAAAAAAATTGGAATTTGTGCTATGAGTCGGAGAAAAGATCTATAGATTGGAATGTTAAGGATGAGTCTTTCTAGGAATGCTGAAAGTGTATTCAGGAATATAAAAAATCTATGTGATGCTGCTTTGTTTTTTTGGGGGTTTTTTCTTCTTTTTTTTTGAAGGTGTCTTTTTTTGTAATTAAGATGTTTGCTTTACAACTATGTAGTTTTAATCCCATTAATCCTTAGGAGATGACAGGGCCAATCTATTGACTGAAAAGTTGAATGTATGCACTCTATAAGACTTGTGAAAAGGGCTCTGTCTTGGCACTGAAACTCCAAATGAGGCTCCATCTCCAAAGGATTAAGGAACCACCTTGGCAAATGTCTTCTACCATAGCCTTAAGTGAAATTTGGTAACCAAAAACTATTTAGAAGTCCCTTGGAGGGAGTGCTCTTGTTGGTTAGCAGACTTTAGTAGAAAGGATTATTATTATTATTATTATTATTAGGCTGGGGTCAATATAATCAGTAGTAGTTGAGCTTTATCTACTTTGAGTTCAGCTATAAAAAGCAAATCATTTCATGTCTCTCAAAGTTTCTCAATTCTCATGACATAAGCATGAAAAAAATATTTTTTAAAAATAAGTTTTTAAATATCTTTAAGGTGTAAGTAATCTTTTGAGGTTTTGAGTCTTGGAAACCCTCTGTTTGTTTTCTGCGGTTTGATAAAAGATGTCAACACGCTAACCCTATTCTTGCAGTTTGTTTTTCTTCCTTCCTTATGTGGTATGTGTGGAGGCGCAATGGCCCAGTGGTTAGGGCAGCGGACTCGCGGTCATAGGATCGCGGTTTCAATTCCCAGACCGGGCGTTGTGAGTGTTTATTGAGCGAAAATATCTAAAAGCTCCACGAGGCTCCGGCGGGGATTGGTGGCGAAACCCTGCTGTACTCTCTCACCACAACTTTCTCTCACTCTTACTTCCTGTTTCTGTTGTGCCTGTAATTGAAAGGGGTCAGCCTTGTCACACTGTGTCACGCTGAATATCCTAGAGAACTACGTTAAGGGTACATGTGTCTGTGGAGTGCTCAGCCACTTGCACGTTAATTTCACGAGCAGGCTGTTCCGTTGATCAGATCAACTGGAACCCTCGACGTCGTAAGTGACGGAGTGCCAACACACACACACATGTGGTATGTAGTGACGGATTTTGGGAAGTGTTTGATAATGAGTTATCTTGTTGCTGTTGCGTAGGTATGTTGTAATAATGTCTTGTTATTGTAAAATCTGTGGTGGCTCTTGTTAAAATTATTCCATTCTGCTAATTACCTTGTTTACTGTCTTATTGCTAATTACTTGCTATAGTGTTTTATTGTTTGTTTTGTATTGTATGCAGGATACTAATGGTTGCCAGATTTCTGCTTTACTGTGGTTTATTTTCAACATAACTACACTTCAGTAAACCCCCCACCCCCATTCAGAGTTTGTTTCTTCTCAACTTTCTCATTAATGTATATATCTATATATATATATCTATATATATATATAGGCACAGGTGTGGATGTGTGGTACTACTCATTTTTGTCAGCTGGGTAGACTGGAGCAATGTGAAATAAAGTGTCTTGTTCAAGGACACAACACGTTATCAGGAAAAGAACTCCTGACCTTGCAATTGTGAGCTGAATACTCTAACCACTAAGCCATGCACCTTCACACCTCACATTTAATATGGGTGGAAAAGTGGGGGAAAGGTGCTACCCCAAAGGGAGGTAAATATGATGGTGTATTCCCATTGTAACATATCCCAGAAGACAAATACAAGAGTCAATAGGTACAGGATAATGAGAGAGGGAGAGTAAGGTTATAAGATTGTGGGAGGATAGTGAGAGATGGGTATAAGCATGGGAGTGGAAGTGTTCAGATGCATATAGAGAATGATTATAATGAATGGGGACAGGAATGGGGGTGATAGATATAAGTGGGCTGAGGGTGAAGGATAGATGCTGATTGGTAGTAGCACAGAGGAGGGAGAATGGTGACTGGCAGTACAGAGTTGGAAATATGGTATGCTATATAATAAACTGGTTCTGCTTTCATGTCTTACAGCAGCAGAATAATACAGTAGATTGGAGAGTGATGGAGGGTGATGAGGGGCAGAGTTAAACATTGCAAGTGGTAGAACAGTGAGAGATGGATACAAACAAGTGGGGTGAGTGCTGATAGTAAGATTTGAAGAATGGTGTCAATAGGAAGTGGATTGGGTGAGAGACCCAGTTGTCTGGGTGGAGGAAAAGAGGAAGGAGTAAAAGGAGAGTAAGAAGCAGGAGTTTGAAATTTGGTAGGGACTCATTTGTGTGTGTTTTGTGCATACACATGCTTTGACAGATTTACTCACGAGCGAGGTCGTTGCCGGTGCTGCTGGACTGGCTCCCGTGCAGGTGGCACGTAAAATACACCTTTTTGAGCCTGGCCATTGCCAGTACTGTGTGACTGGCCTTCGTGCCGGTGGCACGTAAAAGCACCCACTACACTCTCGGAGTGCTTGGCATTAGGAAGGGCATCCAACTGTAGAAACTCTGCCAGATCAGATTGGAGTCTGGTGTAGCCATCTGGTTCACCAGTCCTCAGTGAAATCGTCCAACCCATGCTAGCATGGAAAACGGACGTTAAACGATGATGATGATGATGATGATAGCATAGCTAAGTAGGTCTTGTCAGGAACTGCACATCACTAATTATCTTGGTCCTTTGTCATCTCATTTGTGAGTTTTGAAATCCTAAAATCATCTTTCACCACTTCTTTCATTCCACATCTTCCTAGGGTTTTTCCCTTCTATCTACTCTGAGTGATTAGCACTTCTTTATACAACTATCCTCATCCACACACATTACATGCCCAAACCCATCACGGTCATCGGTCATATTTATTAGTGACGCCCCAGCATGGCCACAACCTTAGAAACATGTAAAAGAAAACCAACACAGTCCTTGCACATCTGGATCCTCTTATGCCCATTTTTTTCTGTCAACTTATTTGTATTCCATCACTCACACATACTGACATTGCACATCCAGCAGAGTATGATTGCTTCATTTCTTTCTAGTCCTCTTAGTCTAATCTTTGTTCACATTCAGGCTCATGTCTCTCTTATTATGTAGCATATATATATATATATATATATATATATATATATATATA
>NC_069002.1:12923185-12923840 GCF_001194135.2 Octopus bimaculoides | reverse complement strand
GCCTATGGATATAATAATAGATTACTTTATTTTTTCTGTCTCCGATGAAGGGAAGTACTGGATCTTCCCAGAAACAGCTGTAAGACTCTATCCATAAAATACTTCTCCAACCTTACCATTGCTCTCTTTATCTTTTTATTTTTTATATATTTACACATATATATATATATATATATATATATATAAGGAATTAGAATGACAAAGAATCAAACAGTTATATTATGAACATTAGCCTACAGCTGTTCCTTTGTAATTCTAATTCTCTGTTACTGCTCTATACTCAACTGATGCTCCATTCTATGTATATTGAGTTCTAACACCAGGTTATTAGTATCACTATGCCTAGGCAAAATATCAATGTGTGTGTGTGCGTGTGTATATGTGTGTGTAACTCTTTTCCCAAATACTTTACAGTAGATATATAAATATTTTCAACCTCTTTATGCTCCTTTCCTCTCTTTTTCTTTCTCTCTCTCTCTCTCTCTCCCGTTTTTTTTTTTTTATGTACTTTTTCTTTTTCGCCAGACCTTAAAGCACATTTAAACTTCATATCCTGCTCAGACTTTTCGGTGGTAAGGGAGATCTTTTTTTTTTCCACATATCAGGATGTAAATGTAGTTCTTTCTATTATTATTATTATTATTATTATTATTAT
>NC_069002.1:12921427-12923085 GCF_001194135.2 Octopus bimaculoides | reverse complement strand
TATACACACACACACATACATTTATGAATTTGTTCTGCAGGATTCCTGATGTAAAACCATGTGTTGAAATAGATATTGTTATATTTCGGGATGGTAATTTTTTTTTCTTGCCAAAATAAACACACCCACTATATATATTTGTTCTTCACTTGTTTTATTATTGTCCTTATTTTGTGTCCATTGTCTGGAAATCTTTCATCACACACCTGTGGCCCTCTTCAGCAACTTGGAAACATGTGGGATGGAAAGTCACTGAAGGGGTCACAGGTGTGTGGTGAAAGGTTTCCAAACTATGGACACAAAATAAGAACAATAACGAACAAGTGAAGAATGAATATGTAGTGCATGCGTTTATTTGGCAAGGAAAAAAATGGCCATTCCGAAATATAAAAGTGTGTGTGTGTATATATATATATATAATATCTTCGAAACGTCAGGTTAGAATAGAGACAGCTGATGAAGGAATATTCCAAGTGGCTTTCCGTTTTCCTATGTGTTCGTTCTGTTGTCTGTTGTTCATTGTTCTAACGTCCTGTACCCTGATATGCATATATATACACATGTAGATGTAAGTATGTACATATATGTGTGTATACATGTATATATATTCTTTGTATTATTATATATATATATGTATATATATTCATCCATGATGATTCACTTCATCCCTGCTCTGAGCTTTATTTCTTTTTACTGTATTTCATTGAGATGCATTGGTTTGCGACAACTCAGAGTAGCAACAGAGTGAGTCTTTGACTTTGCAGGCATCAATAATATAACTCTTCTACATCTATTAAGTAATTTATCACTTGTTTCACACACACACACACACACACACACACACACACACACACACACACACACACACACAGAGTTGTGTGTGTGTGTGAATGTAACTGATGGTTCCAAGGACAGTATTCCTGAATTTATTCAGCTTTCTTCTTTATTTGCTTCACTCTCACTCTGCCTTTTGCATTGAGTACTTTAGTAGCCAGAGTTGTTTATCTGTACACTGTACAGAGTGTGTGCATGAGGAAAGAGAGTTTCTGTGTGTGCATGTATACATATGTATGTATGTGTGTGTGTGTGTATGTAAGAGAGAGGTAATCTGTTTCTCTGTGTGTGTATATATATATATATACTTTATTTAAAAGCAGCAGAAATATAACAAAAGACTGTTACTCGGAGTTTCACGTTCCCATTCATCGGACAGTTTTGTTAGAAATTTCTAACAAAACTGTCCGATGAACGGGAACGTGAAACTCCGAGTAACAGTCTTTTATTATATTTCTGCTGCTTTTAAATAATGCATATTACTCTACCTCTGGTATTTGAGTACTCTTTTTCACCACCTTGTTGCACATTCTATGTGCTTACTCCGGTATATATATATGTGTGTGTGTGTGTGTGTGTGTGTGTGTGTATATATATATGTATGTATGTATGTACGTGTGGGCCACAGTCAAATGACTGAAACAAGTAAAGGAATAAACACATATAGACATTAACTTTTAGAGTTTATTCCTTCCTCTATTTCTGTATGAATGAACAAAGAAACAATATTTTCACATTATTTTCATTTTAATTATATTTCAAACACCATTTTTTCCCCTTTCTCTGTTTCTATTTTCTCAATACTAATTTCTTTTCTTTTTACC
>NC_069002.1:12913583-12921200 GCF_001194135.2 Octopus bimaculoides | reverse complement strand
GGATTTTTACATTTGAAATAATGTAATTCAATATAAAAGATTAGTTTGAAAAAAAATCAACGATAGTAGTAGTAGTAGTGCTGTTGCTGTTGGTAATAATAATAATAATAATAATAATAATAATAATAATGATAATAATGATAATAATAATCCTTTCTACTAAAGACACAAGGCCTGAAATTTGGTGGGAGGTGACTAGTCGATTACATTATATTGACCCCAGTGCAAAACTGGTACCTAATTTATTGACCCTGAAAGGATGAAAGGCAAAGTCAACCTCAGTGGAATTTGAACTCAGAACATAGCGATGGGTGAAATAATAGTAATAATAGTAAATAATAATAATAATAATAATAATAATAATGATAATAATAATAATAATGGTTTCAAATTTTAGTACAAGGCCAGCAGTATTTGAGTGGAGAGGAAAGTCGATATCATTGACTCCATTATTTGACTGGTACCTATTTTATTGACCCCACAAGGATGAATGACAAGGCTAACCTCAGCAGAACTTGAACTCAGAATGTAAAGACAATTCAAATGCTATTAAGCATTTTGCTCAACGTGCCAACAATCCTGCCTGCTTGCCACCTGAATAATGATGATAACAACAACAACAACAACAATGGTGGTCAAGATCTAATCTGAGATGTGGCTATTATTACTTGCAGGTTGAATGACCATGTAGAGGTTTGAAAAATATATTGTTTAACTCTGGGCCAACCTTGTTGAAGCAATCTTATGATCAGGATTGATCTGGGGTTTTCCAGTCTTAACCTTACCATCATTCTGGGGTTATCTGTGACTTATGTTACCCAATGTGTTGTTTCCTCTCTTTCCTTTTAAAAACAGTAGAATGGAGTTTGAGGACGATTTGGTTGTTATTTCTAGCAGGTCATTTGATGAAGTTAATCAAGTCTCTGGCATGTTTTAATATCTTGTTTACCCTTATGGTGACAATGATGATTTAGCCATTCATGCCTTTTAAGTGTCACTCTTCTGTAGATTGGACAGAGTAAGCTGGAAAGAGAGGGCAACAAATGCTGCAGTATTAGGAAAGCTGAAAATCCAAAGATATCTATTATCAAGAATTAGGTCCACAAGGCTGTCATGTTTTGGACATACAATGCACTATAAGTCATTGTCCAAGAAATATTCTGACACAAAGTATTGAAGGAAGAGCGGAAGAGGCTGTCAAAGAGCTTTGCAGCACAACACAGAGGAACTATATATATATTTGTTATATGCAAGTGAAGCAGAATTAGGTTAAAATAGCTATCTGTGTATCATACTTGAAACAGATACAAAGCAAAAAAAGGCAAAGTAAGTGTAGTATTTGTCTGGGAATTTTTGGACATACTGTATTCAAAAATACAAAACTGTTTCAGTAGCAGACAAAAGTCATCCTGCAGCAGTGGTGGGCAGGCTAGATGCATATTTCTGCATCATTGGGCTTTGTCAGTACCATATACTCACTGCTAACCACAAGTTAAGATAAAATCCTTCACTTACTGATAAAGGAAAACAGTGATTGAATAATCACTAATGTTGCAGTTAACCGCTCAGCCAAGTAAAAATCCATGATATGCAACAAAAGAGGTATTAGATTAAAATAACTATCTGTCTATCATACTTAAAGCAGATACAAATGAGAATAAGCTGAGAATTAATTCTGTTGCTAGTCTGAGTTTGTTCGTTTTTGTGCATGTCATATTCTTTAAACAAATAATGCGTGTGTATGTGTGTGTGTGTGTGTGTGTTTGTGTGTTTGTGTGATCATTTTTGGTAAATAATGTCATTGAATATAAAGCACTTAAAGATACGTAGAAAAACATTTATATATAGATAGATAATGTAATTACAGTCTGACTTTTGTTGTTACAAATAGTATTATGATTTAAAAGCCTTTCGTCAGGCTGTCTTCCTTCTGAAAACATTTTTTAAATGATATGTTGAAAATCTGCTTCTGTAAAGGAAGATGTTGTTTCTTAAAATGATTCCATTGTCAGAAACTATTTGTAACCGCAATGGCCAATCTGTAAATCATTTCTATATGTGTATGTGCTTTTGTGTGCGTGCACGTGCACACACATACAGATAGGCCAACTCACATTCGTATTCTTATACCTTTGCATTTACATGCATGCTAAGATATATAAATGCACACATATATATATAATTTTAAACACCTTTTGTAGATTTTTCTGTTCTCTCTATCAAATTGAAATACTTCTGTATTTTATAATTTTATATTGTCACCAAATAAATTTTTCTGACTTTATCCATTTGAAACACCAAAGCATGCTGTTCTTGCTTTATAATTATTAAATCTTTATGATTATTAAATCTGTATTATTATTATTATTATTATTATTATTATTATTATTATTATTGCTGTTGTTCTTGAGAAAATGTTATGAATGTCTGCCAATCTTATTTCCTCTTTGCTACGTATCTGTGGTCCCATTGTGGTGCCTATGGTGTAAGGTAAGCAGTGAATGATATTACTACTAAGAAACTCAGTGGATAGCAAAATCGGTGGAGCATCAGACAACATGCTTTGTGATATTGCATATAGTTAGGCCCTTTCACTTTCTGAGTTCAAATTCAGATGTTGGACTTTGCCTGTCATTCTTCCAGGGGCAGATGAAATACACCCCAGTAAAGTACTGAGGTCAGCACTGGATTTAGACATGGTGATGTCATAAGTTAGACACCTTAAACTGTAGTAGTATTGCTCATATTGTATTAATATAAACTTTAAAGTGTATTACTGATATACTTAAAATGTAATACTCATTGTAATAAATACTCCTTATATTGGATTAATATAAACCTTCAACTGTAATACTCATTTACATAAACTGTAACACTCCTGATATTGTACTATATACCTTAAAATATGGTAGTCATATATACATTAAAGAGTCATACTTGTATTGTTATACACCTTAGAGTGTAGTACTCTTTGCATTGAATATATGCTTTAAACATTTGTACTTTTTACGTGGTATTTAGATTCACCTTGACCATTAGCATTCATATTTCTCTGTCAAATGTAATATTTATTTATTTACATTGTTTTGAATTAATCTTGCATTATCTCATAGCTTCAATATTTCGATGATGTGATTGTTTATATTTAGAATGACATTGTCAGCCAGGTGGGATAGGCTAGATCTGGCCATATTGAGCATAAAACAGGTAGAATATTTGGGCCAATTATGGCTGGTTTAAATGCTAAAGGGTTAAATGCCATACTCCTTATTTTGTGTTATATAATTAGTGAGTACTTCTTACATTGTATTATTGTATACATCAAAGTACAGTACTTTCTTCATTGTATTATCATTGCATTATCTGTATTATCAATAGTGGTGCTCCAGCTTGGCTACAGCCTCAGGGCTGAAACATATAAAAGAATTAAAGTACAATACTTTCTTCATTGTATTATTATATACATTAAAGTACAGTACTTTCTTCATTTTATTATTATATACCTTAAAAAGCAGTGAGCTGGCAGAATCATTAGCATATCTGACAAAATGCTTAGTGGTATTTCAGCCATCTGAACATTCTGAGTTCAAAATCTGCCGAGGTCGACGTTGCCTTTCATCATTTCAGGGTCAATAAACTAAGTATCAATGAAACACTGGGGTCAATGTCATCAACTATTCCCCTCCCCCAAAATTTCAGGCCTTGTGCTTTTAGTAAAAAGGATTATTATATTGGGTTATCCCTTAAATAATGCGTTTTTTATAATTGCATGAACTAAAAGTCGGAGGGGGACAGGATAAACCACTTGCATCAACTTGCTATTAAAGCAGGTAGTAATTTTACCTTGCCCTTATTCTTAATGGAGGTTTTGAAGAATGCAGTTCAATTTTAAGGTATTTTTTCAAAGTTATAATGTTAGTGACAAAGGAACATATTCAGCATATTTTTCATTATGGGTTCAATAAAGGCAACAACGTAATGGAAAATGCAAGGAATATTAATGCAGTATATGGGGATTGAACAATAAGCATAAGCCAGTGTCAATGGTGGTTCCAGAAACTACAACCTAGAATACGAGCCTCATCCTGGGAAGTCTGTAGAACTCAATGAGGATGTCCTGCAAACCCTGGTGGAACAAAATCCAATTGTAACTGTTGAGGAACTAGCAGAGAAGTTTAGATTTGGTCATTCAACCATTCATTGACACCTGCATGCCATCGGAAAAGCCAGCAAATGAGTCAATGAGTTCTTCACAAACTTTCCGAGTCTAATTGCACACAGAGAGTGAATGTGTACTCTTCTTTGCTGTCACGTTTCACGAATGAACTGTTTTTTTTTACCAAATAGTGACTGGTGATGAAAAATGGGTTCTCTGTAAAAATGTCGAGCACCGAAGACAGTGGGTAGAGAAAGGAGAAACACCGACACCCCAGGCTAAAGAAGGTCTTCTGAACTTTTAAGCCCAAACCAAATGATAACAAAGGTGATCTAGCGTGAGCAACTTAAGTCAACGCTAGAATAAAAACGACCATCTTTGGTTTCAAGACGAAAGGTGTTCTTCAATCAGGATAATGCTCGGCCACATACAGCGAGGATGATATTCAAAAGGCTGGAGCAGTTTGAATGAGAATTGATGCTCCGCCCACCATATTCGCAGGACATTGCCTCATCATTTATTCAGCAGTCTTCAAAATCATTTGGACAGAAAAAATATGAATTCTGTAGACAAGGTCAGAACAGTACTGGAGGAGTATTTTTCGTCACGGAGAAGTGAATTTTGGAAGAGGAGCCTTGCAAGTCTATCAGATAGATGGAAGAGCATTATAGAAAATGAAGGAGAGTATATTTTAGATTAAAAAAGAACTTTGTTTATCTTAATTTCGAAAAATAAAAGAAGTATAAAAAGAAACACATTATTTATGGGATGACCCAATATAAGGAAAATAGCTAGTTGTAAAATCTCAAGAAGAGATCAGGGTAGTTACTATACTATCAAGTAAAGTCAATCACCATGTCAAAATGACTGTTCCATGTTATAACTAGTTGAACCCCAGGTAGATCATCTTCCAGCTGGTTATTGGTGCAACATTGCACCCTTTATATACAATATATATTACTAGCACGGGGAACAAACCTGTACCATCCTCTAACAGACAATGGGATCGCTTAAAATGTATTCTTTCTATTCTATGCACCACATTGTGACAAACATAGTTGCCATCTAATGACAAATGATATGATGGAACCTCTATGTGGTTTATCAACCTGCTTGAAATAGCAGCTAAATCTCTTTCAAATCACACCCTACAATCTATTTTCTAAGAGATACATTGAATGATGGTATGTCAGGAATAGTTTGTCTGAATGAAAGCCAAGGTGGTCATGGCTAGAATGCTTTTAATCTATGAATGTTGAACAAGTCTCATTTTGTAGCCTCTTGTGCCATTGTAAGGTCAGAAGAGAACCACTCAGAAACTCCCTTGATGACTTTGTGGTTTTACTCTGATTTATTTAGTGAAAGAGGGGTTTATGACTGTTGACCCTTGCAGTTCCACCTCTTTATGTGCTGAGTTCAAGTCTCACCAAGGTCTACTCTGCCTTTCATCCTTTCAGGATTGATAATACCAGTTAAATATTGGGGGCAATGTCGTCGACTTCCTCCTCTCTTGAAAATTGCTGGTTTTATGCCAAAATTTAGAAATCAGTATTATTATTATTATTATTATTATTATTATTATTATTATTATTATTATTATTACTACTACTACTACTACTACTACTACTACTACTTGTTTTTGAATTCATTTTATTGCCATTGATATATATATATATATATATATATATATATATATATATATATATATATATATATATATCTTAAATCCATGTTCTGCCTCTTCTATTATCCACCTCAGTTATTGAGACCGGCGATGACATCAATTACATCTTGGATGAGAATGTGCTCCTCATTGCCAATCACCAGTCCACTGCCGACGTACCAGCATTGATGGACCTGATGCACAGCAAGGCCAATTTGTCCAAGCGAGTTATGTGGATTATAGACAGTACCTTTAAATATACTCACTTTGGACTTGTTTCGAATCTCAGAGGAGATTTTTTTATCACTCAGGTTTGTTCAATTTTTTTAGTTGAAAATGTTTTATAGTTTCTTTAAAAAATTTACTAGAAACCTTTTAGAATTTTTGTTGACATTTTTTAGATTTTTCTTTTTCCTCTAACTTGAGGGTACACACTCACACCTCTTTACCATTCATGATCCTTTTCCAACTGAGGTAGCCATGTATCTTCTCTACAACAAGGTATCTGTTTTTGTCCCTGTATCATACTTTAACCTCTTATCATCTGGCACAAAGTCACCTCTCTCAATACTGCACCCACCTTCAGTTGAGGGATCTTATGAGTTACTTGGTGACTTCATTTGTACTCAGTACATTCTATGAAGTGGTTAGCATTAGGAAGGGCATCAAGCCATAGAAATCATACCAAAGCAGAGATAGAGTTTGGCACAGTCCTCAAGATTTTTGGCTCCTGTCAAACCATTCAGCCCATGACATATGGAAAACTGATTTTAAACAGTGATGACTAATGGAATTCTTCTACAGTTTTCATACAAAGAATTTTGTAAGTTTTTGTGGAAAATTTTCAGTAGAGCTTTTGGAGCAGACTTTTTGTGGGATTTTTGTAAAATCTTATTAATATTTAGATAAGATGTTTTGTGAAAATTTTCTAAAAGAAATTTTAGAATTTTAGTGGGAAATTTTAAAGAGAATTCTTGTAGAATATTTTAGAAGAAATTTCATAGAAAGATAAAAGTAACTTGGTTCCTGAAACACAAACAAGCCCTATCTTCTGATCTGGAGTTTTGACTGAAAATGTGAATTATGATTGATTTCCTTGCACTTGAATTTCTAAATGACTGTTCGATTTTCTATTTTCTGTTGTCATCCAACTTTCTCCAGGGAAAAGATGCTCGTGACAGCACCCTACAACAGTTGCGTTCCCACTTAAGGAGCACCTTCCATACGATACCTCGGAAATGGCTCGTTTTGTTTCCCGAAGGAGGTTTTCTACGCAAGAGAAAACTTGCAAGTCAAAGGTAAGTCATATGAAATCTTTGTTCTTGTGTAGCTCCAGCTCTAAGAAAAAGAGGAGACGAAGGTGTTTAATCAAAGGTCAATCCTGATTGACCAGACCTATGATTTACAACATTCAGGCTGTGATCATATTGTCTTTAATCCTTTAGCATTCGGATTATTCTGTTGAAAGTGGAGGTGCAATGGCCCAGTGGTTAGGGCAGCGGACTCGCAGTCACAGGATCGCGGTTTCGATTCCCAGACCGGGCGTTGTGAGTGTTTATTGAGCGAAAAACACCTAAAGTTCCGTGAGGCTCCGGCAGAGGATGGTGGCGAACCCTGCTGTACTCTTCCACCACAACTTTCTCTCAGTCTTGCTTCCTGTTTCTGTTGTGCCTGTAATTCAAAGGGTCAGCCTTGTCACACTGTGTCACGCTGAATATCCCCCGAGAACTCCGTTAAGGGTACACGTGTCTGTAGAGTGCTCAGCCACTTGCACGTTAATTTCACAAGCAGGCTGTTC
>NC_069002.1:12903095-12912896 GCF_001194135.2 Octopus bimaculoides | reverse complement strand
ATCCACTCACAAGGCTTTGGTCGGCCCGAGGCTATAGCAGAAGACACTCGCCCAAGGTTCCACACAGTGGGACTGAACCCGGAACCATGTAGTTGGTAAGCAAGCTACTTACCACACAGCCGGTGGTATCAAAAGGTTTCTGGACTAGTTATGTTTAATAAAAAATAACTGATTTACCTAAGTTTTAAGATTATCTCCTTCAAAATAGTCACCTTGCACAGTAATACACCAGTCCCAGCTTTCCTGCCTCTTTTGGAATCCAGCCTAGGAGTCGTTTTCCATAAGTGAGTCAAGGACCTTCTGCAATTCACTCTGGATCTCAACAACAATGGTAAAACAGCAACCTTTGAGCTGCATTTTCATCTTGAGGAAGAGATGGAAGTTCACAGGTGCTAAATCTGGTGAATAGGGCAGGTGTGGAAGTGACACCATGTTGCTTTTGGCAAGAAACTCATGAGTGAAGAGAGCTTGGTGAAGAATCCAGTTCTTTGCACTCCACAGATCCAGTTCCTTTCACCGAACGTCTTCTCTCAAATGCTTCAAAACGTCACAGTAGAACTCTCAGTTGATGATCTGGCTCTGGGGAACGAATTCTTGATGCACAACACCACATTTCTGGGGGGGTGATGCTTGTGGCAGGTCTTCCAGATCACTCATCATCTTCCAGGGACATTCTTTCACTTTTGAAGTACCCATGCCACTCAAATCATTCTGTGTCATTCACTGTGTCACACTGAATATCCCCGAGGACTACGTTAAGGGTACACGTGTCTGTGGAGTGCTCAGCCACTTGCACGTTAATTTCATGAGCAGGCTGTTCCGTTGATCGGATCAACTGGAACCCTTGACGTCGTAAGCGATGGAGTGACAACAACAACAACTAAAAGGGTGGCAACTCATGATCAAAGATTGAAGAGTTATTTCTCTTACTGGATGGGCAGTTGATTTGGAAATAAATTCAGAAAGCAGAACGGACACAAGGATAGAAAATTATAGCTGTTGGTGTAGAAGGAGGTAAAGAGAGAGAGAAAGGTGTAGGAAGGAAGTAATAAATTAATAGAGGACTAAAATATTTAATGGTGGAATGGGTGTATGAAAGGTTCACTATGAGAAGCAGTTGGGAACATCAGGGTTGACTCCCTTATGGTAGTTTAGACCAGTATCTAAGGATGTATTTCTGCTCATGTAAGCAGGAGATGTATATTTAAGAGCTACCTCACACATGGGATGTATCTAAATGCCAAATCAGAGTTAGCTACTCAACAGGAAGTACATTCTCTGTCGTTTGATAGTCAACATAAATACTGCCATCCCCAGGCACTTCTTGTAGTTGACTCTGTCCATCCATTCATCTATTAAATCCTTGTCTTCCATTTATTTATTATTTTCTTCATCTCTCTCTCTTCTTCCTCTCTCTTTCTTCCTTCTCTCTCTTCCTCTTCTTTCTCTCCAACTACTTCCAGCTCTCCCCTTCTCTCTATATGTACAGTTATAATTTTCTATTCTCGTCAAGTTTTTAATTCTCTAAACTTGATGTCCAAACCAAGGGAAATAATTCAGTTACCCTCAACAATGGATTACTACCTCAATGCTGTTAATTTTTAATAATGACTTCTTTTTTTTTTTTCCTTTATAAACAATAATTTCTAATATACTTTCCCAAAAAGCTTTACATGTAGGACTTCCACAACAGTCATCTTTTGCTGTGCCACAACTTAAATCCAAAACATTCATGTCTGATGAGTGTAGAGCAATCAACCTTGCATGAAACTCAGAGTCATGAACATTGTTTGTTAGTACAACTATAATATATGCTCCCTCACCACCAACACCACATGCTTCACTATTTTAGCATAGTTTAGTGCTTCATTTTTAAACTAAAATCCACAGCTGATCATGTGTGTATGTATGTGTATGTGTGTGTGTGTGTGTGTGTGTATATATATATATACTTTTAAAAGAAGAATGATGATTGTGACTTCAAAGTTTCTGCCTGCTTGCTTTGAAGATTAGCTGGCCAAAACTTCAAAGTTATGCTTACTCATCCTCTTGTAAAAGTATCATGAATATGTGCTCAACAAAAAAGTATTGAGTAGATCTTCAATTTATGTAAGATTGTTTTTATTATAACTCAGCATAAACACAAACATTAGTGTATGTATGTATGCATGTATGCATGCATGTATGTATGTATGCATGCCTCTCTGTGTCTCTGTCACACTCTAACCCTTCATCACCTGAGACAAGATCTCCTCCTCCAATACCCCCTTCCCTTTCAAAATTCCTTGTCTTGCAAGTTACTTGGTGACCCTACCAGTGCTAGTGCCACATAAAAAGCATCCAGTCCACACTGTGAAGTGATTGACATTTGAAAGGGCATCCAGCTGTAAAAACCATGCCAAAACTGACCTTGCCTGTGCTGGTACCACGTAAAAAGCACTCAGTCCACTTTGTGGAGTGGTTGGCATTAGGAAGGGCATCCAGCTGTAAAAACCCTGCCAAAACAGATACAGTAGTCTGGGGTAGCCATCTACCTGGCCAGCTCCTGTCAAACCGTCCAACCCATGCCAGCATGGAAGATGGACATTAAATGAAGGCAATGTTTTCAAAGTATTAATAAAAATGAAATTTTCTAATTTAGGCCTATTTAGGTACAAGCCCCTAAATTTGAAAGGTGGGAATTAGTCAATTACATGAACCCCAGTACTTAACAATGATTTCTTGTGATTTTTATTTTTATTTCCAGATCCCAAATTCAAGTATGTTGTGGATGTCACTATCGCATATCCTAAAGGTCGGCCTCTTGATATCCATGGTATTGGTATTGGCTATTGGCCCCCCTGTCATATCCTTATGCATTATCGGATATATCCTGCCAGCAAGATCCCTGTCGATAACAAAGGACTTACAGACTGGATGAATGAACTTTACATTGAAAAGGAGAAGATGCTGGGCAACTACTACAAGCATGGGGTCCTCCTCAGTATGACAGACCAGCAGAAGCGTGATTTCCCAAGAATTGGTGCCCGGCAGATTTCTCCTGACTTGCTTGGTGATCTTTTATATCACACATTTTATATTGTCTCTGCGTATATCCAGTACACTGTCATTTCTTCGATATTACGCAACTGGTGGTAGCAGTTGATTGTTGTACATGGCTTACTTTCATGCACACACACACGCACACACACACACACACACACACATATTTTCACACATGATAAGAGGTATATGTGAGTGTGCCTGCATTCGTATACATATAATGTTTGTGTGTGTGTGTGTGTGTGTGTATGAACATTTTGTACAGTGTCTTCAATAATATTTAACATAGTTGGGAGTAACATTCTATACATAAACAAACACATACACACACACACTTGCATACACAATATATTTTCATGTACATAAACTCACACATACTCACATACACAAACACACTCTATTACACACTTGCACTATAGCATTAGTATATCATGGTATTGCCCACATCAATGGCAAATATCTCAGAAATTCCCTAAATCCTATTAACAACATTTGACTTGTGTCATACACAGCTACTTGGTGAGGTGTGGGGTCACATTGTGGAGGAAGAAAGGGGTTGTTTACCTTGAGATACAGGGTGTCATAGATAGGCAGATAGGATCATGCATATATTATAGAAGCTCACTGCCATATTGCTCATCAATGTTATTAGACAAAGTATTATCCGCTTTAGTATCCATTAATGTTATGAAGCTCATACTTTCAATTGGAAAAAAGAAATGCAAACAAAGCAGACAACCAAATAAACATTTGAACTTCTCTGTAAACAAGTTTTGCAGTGAAGCCATTTATTTTTTTAATGGTTAATATAGTCCCAGGCTATTTTCGACTTAATCTTCAGCATATCTCTTCAACACATTCACTTGACCTTACTGAGGTTTACAAGGTAGCTCAGGGTTAAACCTAATTCTCTATTGTTATTTTTTATAATTTGAGTAACAACTCATAGTCTGACTGGAGGTTTTCTCAAAAAGGGAGTTGAATTCAAAGAGAAGATCTGACACATAGAGAATTAAAAGAAATTTGCAGGTAAGTATTGGACTTTCTGCCTTGAAATATTCTATGAAGATGGTATAATTTTTGGTTTGGAGAAAGAGGATATGCCTTCTCCCATAAATTTTTTTTTATAAAGAAGGTAATATTTTTTCAAGGAGAGGGTATGTTTTGTCCCTTGAAATTTTCTATGAAGTGGGTAGACTTTTCACGAAGAAGAATTTCAGGGGTATACCTTTTCCTTTGGAACTTTCTTAAAGTAAAGGAAAATTTTGGGCGTATCTACCTTCTTGAAATTTTTTCAGTAAATAAAGCAGAATTTAGAGTGAAAATATCTTCTCTCCTCTTGAAACTTCTATAAATGATGGGAAATTTTCTGATGCATACACCTGGAATTTTTCATTAAAGAAAACAGAATTTAGAGGGAAGATATTTTCCCTCTTGAAAATTTTCATAAATAATGTGACAAATTAAGGATTAGTAAACTATGAAATATTTAGTAATGGTGGGAAAATTAAGGTATGTACCTTATCCCTTCAAATATTCATTAATGATTGAAGAATTTAAGGTGGAAGTACCTTCTGGTAAGAAATTATCTTACATAATGAAAGCATTTGGAGGTAAATCCTTTGAAGTGTGGAATAATAGTTGAGGCTTTTACCACCTGAGAATGCTAGCCTTTATGATTGGACTTTGTTCTGTTCTTCAATTTCAACATCTGTGAGTCAAAAAACAATCAAGTCCTGCAGCAGCATTTAGAAACACCTTTTTATTTATATATTTATTTATTGCTTTTTATCGTTAGCGGTGTGTTGTGAAGTAACGTGTTTCACTGGTTCAAAGTAAATCGATCAGTCAACATCATCAGATATTGAACAATGAGATTTATCCAGAATCTTGAGTCATGATAACAGAACAGCCACTGACTCACTGCTTGGTTGGACTAAGTCTACAGTTCCAGGTGACTGACAAAGAACAAGATAACAATCAGATGTCATTATGAGATATGATAAAGTGTTTAGTTAATCAATATTGTTAATTATTGATCTAATCAGCATCAACCATTGATTCTTTACTCTCTCAGTCATTCAGTATTGCTGGGGCAGGGCGCAGATGAAGAAGAACAGGGTACTTTCACTAATTTCTCTCTTAGAAATATTATTTTATTTTAGAGTTCCTAATAAAGTAACATGAAATATCTGCATTTTAATGATCTGAATCAGGAGTTTGGGATTCACTAAGTAAAAGGGTTCAGCAGTGGGATACTCAACCACTTTTATTATAATGAGTTAGTAGTTTCGTTGAATGAACAACAAGAATATTGTAGAAACCAGTCAGCAGATGCAGTTATTGAATCTGTGTGTGTGTGTGTGTGTGTGTTCAGTGTACATCTGGCTGTGTGGTTAAACAGTTTGCTTCACAATCATGTTGGCTATGAGTTCAATCCTAATATGTGACACCCTGAACCAGTATTTTCTGACGACAGCCCTGGGTTAACCCAAGCTTTGTTAATGAAATTAAGGGAGACAGAAACCATGTGGAATACTCAGTTGGATTATTTCAATACACACACACACACACACACACACACACACACACACACATATGCACACGCGCGCGCACACATCTTTTTCTAATTCTACCTTAGGAATATTATCAAGCTACATCTGTCAGTGGAATATTCAGCCAGTTAAACTATAAAAAAAAATATAGAGTGTATAGTTATTCTATTGGTTGAATGTTTGTCAAAATCAACTTGAAATCCATCAATAACCAATATTTCAAACCCATACCCATTCATATAACTAGTGGTCCTTGTTTAAGTATTTGATGAAGATGGATACCCAGATAAGATGTGCTGCATTAAACCTTTTAGCTTCGAGGTGACAAAATTTCTCTCCCTTCTACAACAACTTCAACAACAGGTTTTGTATATCCCATGATGCATTTGTTCCTCCTCATTGTTTTACCCTGTCCCAACCATCACTACCACCCTTAAATGTTGTATCATATATTTTTCCAAAACCTTATTTTCGAAGGGTGCAAGCATTTAAAAAATCCCACACCTTCTCCTCCTGCCCATGTTTTTCCAAGTAACAACCTACAGAAGTTCATGCTGAACATAAACCTCAATTGAACATGGTAATATGAAATCTATGGGTACTGCCCCACCTCACTAAATATGAAAGAAAATTCCTGATCATACAAACATGATCTGTGAACATTAAAAAAAAAATGAACATTTAGGGTGAACATAGTCCCACCCAACTAGTGAGGGCAGGGAATATCTGTGCTGTACCTTACCAGTTCTGCTATGACCAGCACCAGGCCCTGTAGACATACAAAAACAGATTGGACAGTGGAAGAAACCCAACATATCTTGAGTGTCAAATCTATGGTGCACCACAGTGTGACATAGGATCTTCAATGAGTTGAAGAGAGGACTGTAATATCTTTAGTGCTAGATCTGTTGGTCATAATCAAAGATTTTCTCAACCAGCCACCATCTGAAAAGCAGAATTAACTTTGAGGATATACAACCACAATAATATATATTTTGATATGACTGTAATTTTACAAACTACAAACCTTATTTTTGGTGGTAAAAAATGCATTAATTTTTACATCTGCACAACTGATTTATCTTTGCTCATCATCAAATGACTTATTCTTGGATATGTACGTACAGTACTGGACTGAATTTGAACTGGGAACCCTTTATTTCCAAACAAAGAATAGTAATACTCTTTCCCACTAAGGTCAACAGTTTCCAAACTTATTCTGGTACCAAACCCATTACACAATTTTCCAAAAATTACATAACCAACCCCTATATTTTATGGACCTCCCTCACAACTTGGTTTTAACAAGATATTAAATAGTTGTTTTAGAATATTCTTTCACAGAATGCTGGGAATTTTTGGAACCCTCTTTGAAAAACATTACACCAGGTCACTGACACATGTACATGTACCCAAGAATAAGGCCCTTGATGGTGGTCAGAGATCAAACTATTCTAAACATAATGCAAATGTAAATATTGAAATATTTTTCACCTCTAATGATGAGTTCCCCTAACATAGAGTGATTTACAGTTTGCTATCATAGACATTTGAACATTTTATCATCACATATATTGTTTTCAAATTTTAGCACAAAGGCAGCAAGGTTGGGGTGAGGCTAAGTCAATTACTTCGACCCCAGTGTTCAACTGGTACTTATTTTATTAACCGTGAAAGGATGAAAGGCAAAGTTGAGCTCAGAACAAAAAGACAGATGAAATGCTGTGAAGTGTTTTGTCTGGCATGCTAATGATTCTGACAGCTCACCACCTTCATCATATATGTTAGACAGGTGATGATGTTAACTCAATAGCTGAGAGAATGTGATGATCATGGATTTAATTTATCAAAATATTCAGTTGCTCCTTTCTTAGTTTATATAGTTACTAGTATACATAAAGGTGATGCTCAGAGAAATAATATACCTAGCACTAATTGATTAACTGATCAATGAACTCAGCCCTAGCTTGAGTCCAAAATCACTACCCTGCTTCATATGATGTAATTTATTCACCTTGGGTAATATCATGCTGATGATTTCAAATAAGGATGAAATGGCATTATACAAGACTACCTAGGATAAAAATTTTAAGATCTTTGTAATGAGTTAGAGAACGTATTAAATATATACATTCTGAGCTTCTTCTTCTTCGTTGCTCTTCAATTTGAAATTCAAACTTCAAATCCTACTATGGTTAATTTAAAAGTAATTATTTCCCTTACAATAATTAGCTACCAGGGCAGACCACATGTTAGAAAAGTTAACATTAGGATTGATGTGTGTGTGTGTGTGTGTGTGTGCGTGTGTTTCCTTCAGGATTGCAGTGACAGTAAATAAGGACATTGATGATAATCTGTATTACAAATAAAAGTTTGTGGGTTCAATCCTATTGTGAAGCTTGCATGATTGTGTATGTGTGAGAGTGAATGAGTGAGTGAGGTGGGTGCTGGAAATGTTATGCCTGAAGACAATCAGAACATACTTTAGTAAATACGGTGTTGATGAAGACAGAATAAGAGATGAGGTTAATGGCCTGTGTCTCTATTGGCCTTGATGAGAAATTAGTTATCACAGCATTACAAACATGTATATTAAACTAACAAGCAAACTTAAGTTGACATAACCTATTAGAGCAAATGTTTGTGGGAAGAAAGGTTATACATATTATCAGGCACGCACTGACATCAGTTCAAGAATACTGTCCTAAATACAATATATATATATATATATATATATATATATATATACACATACATACATACATACATACATACATACATACATAAACAGAAAACAGGTGTGGCATTCTAAGCTTTATGTCATACAGGTGTTTCATCAGAATGCCAAAATAATTGCATAACAGTGAAATAACATGCATTTCACTTTGCACTTTACTGTACTTTTATTGATACACACGCACATATACACAACCATATATAAAAATATATCATGGTTAGTGATAGAAAGAGCATTGAACAACCAGGTCAAGAGTGAAAATTTTTCTTTGTTGCTGTGTGTCAGATGACAGAAGATTGGGTCAAAGTGAGATAAAACTTGTTCAATCCATGCAAGCATGTTGCGAAGAAAGTATGTAAATATGCGCGTACACACATACACGCACACACACACACACACATACATGCACACATGTATACAACAAAGACTACTATGCTAAATATATTGTTAGTCAATATTTTTACTATATAGAATATGTTATTCACTTCCACACAAAGCTGAATCTGTTTACAAAAGATGTAAACAAAATGAGGGGAAATTACTCAAACAGGCCAATCGCATGAAATTGGATGCAAAATCTTGGTTATTTTATTGCTTTATTTTTGTATTTGTCATTTTTGACAATTCCAATCAATCATTCATATTGCTGGTAGGTAGCTACCACCTGGCCATGTACAACGGGGTGTAGAAAAGTTCCCAGCTTAGGGTAAATGAAAATACTGGAGGATCAGTTAAAAATGATTTTATTCAACGTATCCTTTCTCTCACATTCATGCACTTATTGCAGTTGGTCCTTCAGTTTTTCTAAGCCCTGTGAAAGAACTCGAAAGGTTGGGCCTCCAACCAGGCCGTTTGTGATACCCTTAAAAGCCAGGAACTTTTCAGCCCCTCCTCATATGCATGCACACGCGTGCGCGCGCATACACACACACACACACACACACCACAAACTGAAAAATGTTGATTTACAAAATGTGGTTGTATTATATTTCCCTTTGTATCAACTAATTAAATTTATCAAATGTATGGGCTCTATCACATTTTATGTTTATTCTAGAAATATTTTAGATGTATACATCCCATTTATATATATATACACACACACACTTATATGTATTTATATATATACTTATGTATGTATATATGTATGCATGTAAATGCTTGATACAGACATTATTTGAAGAAAGATTTTCTTAAAATAAAAATTAATTAATTTAAAAAAAGAACGACACAAACCTTTCGAGAAGAAATTTTCATTTTGCATGAAAGCGCTTACACACAATCTGAAAACTTCCTCCTATAAGGTTTGTGTCATTTTGAGGGGTTTTTTTTTTTCTTTTTAAGATTGTATTTTAATATGATTGATAATTTTCATTTTAAGAAGCTCTTACTTCAAAGATACCTACAGGCATATATATATATATATATATAAATGTGTGTATATATATGTATATGGGAAAATATTTC
>NC_069002.1:12902173-12902835 GCF_001194135.2 Octopus bimaculoides | reverse complement strand
ATATATATGTGTGTGTGTGTGTGTGTATGTATGTATGTATGTGTGTGTGTGTGTGTATAGTTGTATAAGAATGTATGTATATTTATACATAGAAATAATATACTGGATAGTATAATATACATGTATATTTTGTCTCTTTATACCTCCTGGAGAATGTTTTATATTTTTCTAGTGATTTACTATTGTCATTTGCATATTTTGTGTACATCACACCCAGATATATATATAAATACATACACACATACACATAGCCACACATGCTTGCATACATCCACACACATGCACACACTATGACAACAAATGTCTCTTTGTGCCTTTCATAGGTTTTCTTCTTAAGCTGACTTGGGGCCAAATAACTATACACATGTGTGTGTGTGTGTGTGTGTACCACTGTAAAGTGGTTGGCATTAAGAAGGGTGTCCAGCTGTAGAAACCATGCAAAAGCGGACAGTGATGGTTAGCAGAGCTCTCTGGTTCGTCTGTTCTTGTCAAACCATCCAACCCAGGACAACATGGAAAATAGACATTAAATGAACATGATGATGATATCATCATCATCATCATCGTTTAACATCCGCTTTCCATGCTAGCATGGGCTGGACAATTTGACTGAGGACTAGTGAACCAGGAGGCGACACCAGGCTCCAATCTGATTTGGCAGA
>NC_069002.1:12900892-12902163 GCF_001194135.2 Octopus bimaculoides | reverse complement strand
TCCATGCTAGCATGGGCTGGACAATTTGACTGAGGACTAGTGAACCAGGAGGCGACACCAGGCTCCAATCTGATTTGGCAGAGTTTCTACAGCTGGATGCCCTTCCTAACGCTAACCACTTCAAGAGTGTAGTGAGTGCTTTTCCATGCCACCGGCACGAGGGCCAGTCAGGCGGGTACTGGCAACGGCCACACTCGAAATGGTGTATTTTACGTGCCACCTGCACAGGAGCCAGTCCAGGGGCACTGGCAACGATCTCGCTCAGATGTCTTACTGGCAAAGGCCACGCTCGAAAAATGGTGTATTACATGTCACCTATATATATATATATATATATAAAAGCCAACATTAACTGAAGAATCACTCAATAAAACATTTGTTTGTCACATTAATTTTTACGAGGAAAGTTTACGAGTGACTTAAAAATTTCAACTTAGTTGCCTTTATTAGACAGTCTGGTGAAGTTAATGTCAGTCATTTCTTTTTATGTATATTAATGTGTGGGGGTGGGGTGGCAGTAGCAGATGATGAAAGAATATTTGTGTGCTGACTTGACATGCTAGAAATAGCAGTGAAATCTCTCAAATTACTTCTCAGTATCTTTTAAAAAAAAGAAAAAGAAAGGGCACATTAGATACAGTAGTTCTAGAGACACTGGTGGTTGGAGAGTCATGGAGGGAATGTAGTTGATTATAGGTTTGGTGACCTGGGTGGGTTACAAGAACAGCCATGCCCATAGACGGCCCTCATAGCCATCACCACAGACACATGTATCAGCTCAGGGTTCAAAAAGGGATTTTAAATCAACATTCCAGAAAATGTAAACATTCCGCAGAGAAACAATGGTAAAAACGGGTCACTGAAGAATTGATTCCAAGGTACACTTGGAGCAAATGCTGCTTGGAATCTCAACATGAAGACAATGCTACATGAAATCTCAGGAATTGTGTAGCAGCATCTTTAAATTAGATATGAAACCCTTTACATTGGGTTTCAAGAATTGATACTGCATAAATACCCCTTAAGATTGAGGGGTCAGGCAAGGGTGTTGGGTGCTGGAAGTAAATAGAACTTAATGGATCTTACAGAATGTTGCATGGAATGAATTCCAAGCCAGGAGGATTTTTGTTGTTGTTGTTGTTGTTGTTGTTATTTTATAATTATTTATTGGAGTAGCCATGTATCTCCTCTGCATCAAGACACTTGTTTCTGTCCCTCTGTCATACTTTAACCTTACATCACCTGGCACAAAGCCACTTCCCTCAAGTTAA
>NC_069002.1:12897073-12900819 GCF_001194135.2 Octopus bimaculoides | reverse complement strand
GGGGGGGGTCTTGGCTTGAGAGTTACGTGTTAACCTCACTGACGATGGTGCCACGTGGAAAAGCACTCAGTACACTTTGTAAAGTGGTTGGCATTAGGAAGGACATCCAGCCATAGAAATGAGACAAAAGTCAAATGTTGGAGCCTGGAGCAGCCCTCTGGCTCACTGGCTTCTGTCAGTCTGTCCAACCCATGCCAGCATGAAAAATGGATGTTAAATGATGATAATGATGGGATGGAATAAATAATGAAAGAAACTCTCAAAACAATACTGAACAAATTTTTAGTAATCAAGCTGAAATTGAAGGTGTAGTGTGATGTAGTGGAGTACTACTCATGAACATCTTTTTTTATATACCTACAGTTACATTGTACAATGCGTCTAAACCCCTCACCCACCCCACCTCTCCTTAAGATGGTAGGGTGTGATTTGATTTTTGACTGCTATTTTTCACAGGTTGAGTAACCCTGTAAGGACCCCCTCGTTAACACATTTCATTATCTTGCCCTGTTATTTAAGGACTTGTTCAGTCCTTGGGCCCGTCAGATCCTGTAAAACTGGCCAACTCATTCCAGCACAGAACATGGATGGTAAATGATGATGGGATGTGATTCAGGAGTGATGCTTCAGAGCATTCTCTGACCTGATTAGTGAAGCTAGTCTAATCATCACTCGATGATGTATGGAAAAGAAACTGTTGTGAGAAGTGGGAGAGATTGTGAAGGACTGCAGGTTAGGAAACTACTAGGGATTTATATGCTATCCCCAGTTCTGTAGTTGTATGCATGGCCAAAGACGCACAGCTTCGGTCGGTAGATCAGGAGATGTGAGCTCTCCCTGGAAGCAGCACTGCTATGAGGGGTAGTGCTAATGGGTGCGGGTTGATCAACCCTGGTTGGATCACCTAGGTGAGGGTGTCATAGTTGAAAGAACCAAAACACCTAATGACCCTAGGAAACATCACTTATGATATGTCCGGGCACATCACAGGATGATGTATTGAAAAAAAAAAAAAAACTTGTGAGAAGTGGGAGAGCAGGTGAAGAAGCTATCAGAAGTTTATATACTATCACTAGTTCTTTAGTTGTACATATTGCCAAACACACATGGCTTAGTGGTTGTGGTATTTAACTTATGACCATAAGGTCGTAAGTTCAATTCCTGGTAATGTGTTGTGTCCTTGAGCAAGACACTTTATTTCACATTGCTCCAGTCCTCTCAGCTGGCAAAAATGAGTTGTACCTGTATTTCAAAGAGTCAGCTTTGTCACACGCTGAGTTATGCTGGATTTCTCTGATAACCATGTTAAGGTTATGCAAGTCTGTGGAGGGCTCAGCCACTTGTATGCTAAGTTCATGATCAGACTGTTCCATAGATCAGATCAACTGGGACGCTTGTCATCATAACTGACAAATTGCTAGTTCTGTAGTTGTATGTAGCTAAGGATACTTAATCATCTCAACAGCTAAAAAGATTCCACAAAAACGATCTAGGTTCCATTAGTCTTCTAGGTATCACAGCATGTTGGAGTCACTGCTGTAAACAGTGGCAACACTAGAGAATTGATGAATGTGTTGGTGGTTGGCTTCAAGTGCCAAGTTCAATTGCTCTCCACTAGAAGAACATGTCATAGACAACCATTTCCTATCCAGGTGGAGCTTTGATTTACATCCACTAAAAGTTATGGGAACCTGGCTGTATAACTCTATGATCCTTGTGGTCTTGAGAAAGATTTGCTTTGTGTGTGTGTATATAACATGTTTCAGACCCATCTCCTCTGAAAAGGCCAGAGACATTTATTTAAAAGTTTCTCTCTCTCTCTCTCTCTCTCTCTCTCTCTCTCTCTCTCTCAAAACATATACACACTATAAAATTAAACATTTTGAAGTATCCATGTGCATTTATTTCAAAGCATCTCTATTCCTCTCCCCTACTATCTCTGTTTATCTGTCTATCGATCTGTCTATGCATCTGTCTGTCCATCCATCTGTCTATCTATCCATCTATCTGTCTATCTATCTATCTATCTATCTATCTATCTATCTATCTATCCCCTACAAGAATAAACATTATGGGATAACCTTGTACACACTGTTTCCATTTATATATAAATATATTTTTTATCAAACATTAACATACTCAAAAGATGTATTTTAATGAATCTCATGAGGCATCTGAAAGAATTGTTGAAGCCTAAAAGACACAAAAAAACAACAACAACCTATTGAGATCAATTAAGCATAATAATAATAATAATAATAATACTAATAATAATAATAATAATAATAATAATAGTAATTTCTTTCTTAATGAAACCAAACCTACTCCTATAAACACAGACATTACTTATCAGTTAAACACTGATAAACTATTCATGTGCCCCTGTAATTGTTTTAAATGGTTGCCTACAATATCATGTAATTTAACTGACATTATTATTATTATTATTATTATTATTATTATTATTATTATTATCATTATTGGTTAGAGTTCCAGAACCTGTTTTCAATGATCTTTGCAGAACTATTCACACAACTGTCTTAACCGTTTGCCTGTCCTGCTGTGTGTCCCATGTGGCACGCAGGATGTATTTCTTTGGCATCCATGCATCATATATGCTACATGTTCTCAATTTTTTTTCAACCATGAGGAAAACTTGGGACTTATGAAAGGACAGCTTTATATTACTCAGAACATATAAAACAAGGGCTGACTAGAAGTCTAAAAACAAGCACAGACGCTTAGGACAAACATGTGAAAATGCTTTGGACAGACAAAGGGTTAAGAATTCAAAATTTGATAAATAAAGAAATTGAATCATTCTTAAATAATGGCGTGACGTTGATTGACAGTTCATGAAAAAGAAAAAATAATTAATATTATTAATGGTAATAATCATAATGATATTTATATACAATGAAAAACAAGAAAATTATCAAAATTATGTAAATTGGTAATATTTTTGTAACAAAAAAATATTTGTATGTACACACACACATATATATATTTTAATATAACAAAAATGTAATTGAGAACTTTTGAAATGTTGTTGTTATTACTTTTATCTATTATAGTTAAATTTTGTTCCATGAAGTTTTGTTAGTTTTTTTTTCTAAATTGCTTTGATTAGCTTCATATGAAATAATTAGTTGTGTATCAATTTTTTTGATGTTCTTGGCCATGTTTCCTTTTTTTTTTGTATTTATTAAATACTTGTTTTATTAATGTCTTGTAAATTTGTAAACAAAAGACCAAAAAAACCCCCCAAAAAACCAGAAGATATTTTCTTGTGTGTCTGAGTATATCTTGTCAATATATTTTAAATGGTGAAATGATTTTGAATTAAGTGATTTTGATTCAACAATGGGTTTAATTAAAAATGATATTAATACAAATCATTTGAAAAATTATTTCAGCTCAAGTAATGAAATAATTTCTGAAGTTAACCATTTTTCTCTTGTATTTTGGAATTGTTCAACATTGTCACAATTTGCACACATTTTCCTCTATCTCTCTTTATACATGTGTGTGTGTGTGTGTGTGTAAATTTATATATATATATATTATATGTGTATAAATTTATATATAAATGTATAAATATATATATATATATTTGTATAAATATATATGTATATATATATATATATATATATGTATAAATATTATATATATGTATAAATATTATATATATGTATAAATATTATATATATATGTATATATATATATATATATATGTATGTATATAT
>NC_069002.1:12896443-12897063 GCF_001194135.2 Octopus bimaculoides | reverse complement strand
ATGTATAAATATTATATATATGTATAAATATTATATATATATGTATATATATATATATATATATGTATGTATATATATGTATAAATATAAATTTATATATATATATATATATATAAGGTAAATATATATATAAATATATATTTGTGTGTATATATATATATATATAAATTTTTGAATATATATATGCTCTTTACTCTTTACTTGTTTCAGTCATTTAACTGAGGCCATGCTGGAGCACCGCCTTTAGTCGAGCAAATTGACTCCAGGGCTTATTCTTTGTAAGCCTAGTACTTATTCTATCAGTCTCTTTTGCCGAACTGCTAGGTTACGGGGACATAAGCACACCAGCATTGGTTGTCAAGCGATGCTGGTGGGACAAACACAGACACACAAACATATACACACACATACATATATATATATATATATACGACGGGCTTCTTTCAGTTTCCGTCTATCAAATCCACTCACAAGACTTTGGTCAGCACGAAGCTATAGTAAAAGACACTTGCCCAAGGTGCCAGCCAGTGGGACTGAACCTAGAACCATGTGGTAGGTAAGCAAGTTACTTACCACACAGCCACTCCTGTGCCTATTATATATTTATAAATTTATATATA
>NC_069002.1:12890443-12891627 GCF_001194135.2 Octopus bimaculoides | reverse complement strand
TATATATATATATATATATATATATATATGGTGCAAGAAGTATTTAATTATCAGTACATTCCTCTCTTCAAACCAATTAAAAATTTCTTTTTCTTACTTTTAGATTTCCCACAGCAGATAAAATACTGATACAAGAAATGAAGAAGATATGCAGTCGTTGTGGCCATATTTGTAGAACACTGATTTAGACTTTGGCAACTTTCTACATGTTGCAGGAGCTTTTGAATGGAAAGTTCAGATGGAATCAGAAGCTTATTACAGGTATGTTTCAACTGTATCAAAGAAATAAGAAACACATCACTGTAATTCATCCAACAGGTTCCAAATATTGTCAATGAGGACCATTGCCAAAACAACTTCAGATATTGGAGTGGACTATCAGAACTGTGGCATACCAGCCTCCTCATACGTATCCTCCTTCATTGGACACTAAACTCCGCTTGCGAAGACCTGTTTAGGCAATCAAAATCGAATTAAATTCGACGACTGGCACCCATGGTCCAGTAATTTGATGCCTCTGTAATTATTTCTGTCTAGGGAATCACCCTTACCTTTGTAGCAGTTGAGTATAATTCTGCCACACCAATCATTGGGTACAACTCCCTTCTAGACAACTTGATTAACTATACAGGTGACCAGGTATCTTAAGCATCTCAGCAGTGCTTCCCGATTGCTTTATCAGTTTGGATACTTGGCCCCTCTGTTGGGCCCTCCTTCTCCCATGCATTCTCTACATTTAGCAACCTCTCATAGTGGCACTTTCAAGCCTCCTTCTTTGCAGAATTACTGACTGCAAGTGAGCCATCATCCATGTGAACCCATTTCTCTCCTACCATGACATGTTTCCTCCGACACGCCTGTCTTGCACATTATTTACATTTGACAGATATTTGTCCTCATCTTGTTTGTTGTTAACACAACATTTCGGCTGATATACCCTCCAGCCTTCATTAAGTGTCTTGGGGAAATTTCGAACCTGGGTTCTCATTCCTAAGGTATTTTTCAATGTTGTTGTTATTATTATTATTCAGGTCACTGCCTGGAATTGAACTTGGAATCTTGGGGTTAGTAGCCCATGCTCTTAACCACTACGCCATATGCCTAATATTCTCCTATCCTTCCTTAATACCAGTTCCCATATGCTGTTCATATCTGCACTCGGTCTGCTCAGGTTGTTGTGTCCT
>NC_069002.1:12875310-12889658 GCF_001194135.2 Octopus bimaculoides | reverse complement strand
CCTGAAAAACATTTTTATTTTTATTTTTGAAATTCTCTTTTTTTTTTTCTTTTCTCAGACCAACTATGAAAAATGGGGAAAACACTTTTTTTTTTGACTCTTTGTTGGCATCGTGTGTTACAACAGAGATGTTTGAGAAAATGTACAATGATGGTATGAGGAGGAGGAAGAGGATCAGATCAGAAAACAAAAACAAAAAATATAAATAAACAAAAACAAGTTAACTCTTCCAATACTAAGGGTTAAAATATTTAAATAATTTAGTAAAATTAAGTTCATTAAAAAAAAAAAAAAAAAAATGTTCATAAAGGTTTTTTTTCTCCATGATGAAAATAGAATTAAACAAGTTTCTTTGCCTCAAAGAAACTCTTTAAGTGTCTCATCTGCCAGAACCCTGTTATAATAAGGATAATGGTTTGAGCAATAGACCACCATAAAACTCTCTGATTGGTGCTTTCACTGGTCATTCGGAACCTTTCTTCACGAAACTGCAATTAGAAGAAGGAAAGAAAAATTTAACCCTTTAGCATTCACATTATTCTGTCAAAAGTAATGTTTGTTTATTCACATTGTTTTGTATTAGTCATGTATTATGTTGTAGCTTTGAGGTTTTGAAGAGGTAACTGCTAATTTTAGAATGATATTGTAAAGTTGATATAAGAGTCCAGATATGGCCAGTTTGAATATAAAACAGGTAGAATATTGTGGCTAGATATGGGTGGTTTAAATGCTAAAGGGTTAATTCATGACAAACCAGGAAGCAAGTATCTATTTCAGCCAGTAGACTGTGGCCACAGCCATAAGTTTGTGGTGTGCGTCGCAGAGGAAGGTACATAACTCTTGTCTGACATCATCAACATCGTTTAACGTCCGCATTCCATGCTAGCATGGGTTGGACGATTTGACTGAGGACTGGTGAACCAGATGGCTACACCAGGCTCCAATCTGATTTAGCAGAGTTTCTACAGCTGGACACCCTTCCTAACGCCAACCACTCCAAGAGTGTAGTGGGTGCTTTTACGTGCCAATAAAATAAATTTCACTCTGACCCAACAATGCAGTTCACCGTGGCCCTTGATGAATTAGAAAGAATTTTACACATACATAAAAAGAAAAAGCAGTAGTAAAGAAGCTTACTTTGCAAATATCTGATTTTGGGTTCAGTCCCACTGTATGGCACCTTGGGCAAGTGTCTACTAAAACCACAGACCAACCAAAGCCTTGTGAATGAATTTGATAGACAGAAACTATGATAAGTAGTAGTAGTTTGTTTACAGCCTTGTAACTTGGTGGTTTGGCTGAAATGACTGATTGAATAAGAACTGGGATGGATTCATTTGACGGAATACTTTAAGGTGGTGCCACAGTTGGTTTTTTGGCTCTGAGTACAGAGAGACCCAACTGAAAACTGCAAAGTATTTTATTCCATGTTCAGATAGTTCTAGCAATCCACTGGAGAATATACCAGAATAATTTTCTACCATCAGCACAAGGCTTGAAACTTTTTCTTTTATTATTGTGGAGTGGGGAAAGGATGAAAGACACAGCTGGTCTTGGCAAGATTTGGATTCAGTATTTAAAGCAGTGGTTCTCGATAATTTTTTTTCACCTGTATTTTAGTATTTTACCCTGATGGACTTCCATAGCCTCTCGATGTTTAAAAACTACATTTATAGATACTTCTTTCCAAAATTCCTATTTTCGCTTTCATACATTAACCCTTTCATTACCAACCCGGCTGAAACCGGCTCTGGCTTTGAGTACAAATGTTGTTTTCAAAAGTTTTGAATTAAAATCTTCCACCAAACCTTAGTCATAATTTATGTTCCTAACACTAACAATGATAACTAAGTTATTTTACTAAATTCTTTGTTATATTTAAAGTAATTGAAAGAAACACAGAGTATCTCAAAATAAATACAGTAACGAAAGGGTTAACTTGTATAGGCTGAACTGTGTAAAAGAAAGAAACTTAGTTGTTTCTTGAATGAATCAAACAAGTGCAAGAGAGATACCAAGACACTCTTTGGTTTGGTACTCAGTCCTGAGTTAAACAGAAAAGAGACTCACACTAGAGCCAATCATACAAGATACTCACCCGTTGGTAATTTTGTTCTTTAGTAACCTGTTCCACTTGATCCAACAATTGCCGAATTCGTAGTTCCAGTTCACTCAACTTATCTTTTGTTTGAATTTGTGTATAATCAATAGCATGTTCACCAACCTGGATGTCAAGATGGACCCTCTGAAAAGACACAACAAACTTGTCAGTATGCCAGTATTTTAAGAACAGAATTGGTTTTTTGGGGGTTTGTTTTTTGTTTGTTTTTTCCCCATAATAGGAAGTGGAGACAAGAAAAAGAAGAAGAAACAAAAACAACAAAGAATAAAAAAATAAAAGAAAATTGGTAGGACTTACCAACTGACCACTGGAAAACCAAGCAGAGGAATTGGAGTGAAGACATACTAAATGTTCACCTGCTAAATGAGATGTGAATGTAAACCTGCCTTCAGCAGCATAAGTCTGAAACAAGGGAAACACATTTACATTATACATACATTATATACACTAATACACTATCTATCTAATATACACACACACAAAACACACTGGTACAATGCCAACCACTAATTTTCTGTTTGAACACTAATGGTCCAGAACTTCATATTATGTGCACAAATGTACAGGTATCTGTATTTCAGTTAATTATTTAAGTAAATTTAATATTTAATTTAGAGTGTGTTGACCAAGGTAACCAACCCTAGTTTGGAAAAATCAATAACTTAGAGAAGATTTGGAACCAAAGGTTCCAAATATATTCAACATTGTACCTGTGTGTGTATATGTATGTATACATTTATATTCACAATTATTTAAATGAAAATTTGTTTTTGTCTCTTTGTGTAAAAATATTACAATAATTCCCTTAGTATTATTGAGCATTTTCACCCATCTTTTGTTTATGCATACATGCATGCATACACACAAACATAAAATGTTCAAAGATAAAGATTCATTCAGTTGCTACTAAGAGTTTATTGCTACATGGAATCTTTCAAGTAATAAAAAAATATAACAGAACTTGCAGGACCTGACAAGGGTTTTGGGGAATGTTAAGCACAGAATACGATGAATTAGCAATTTTTAAAGGTCAGCTTTGGTCAAGTAATAACAGCTGGAGTATGGGCAGTGGAGGATTGATGAGCTGTTGATGGGTAGATGGGGGATATCTATGTAGAAATGACCAGTCTGTTTCTCATTCATAACAGATGAGAAAGAGAGAGACTACTGTCTGAGAAACAGTGGTAGTTAAGTATATGATGCAGTAATAATACATCATATATTCTCTATAAAGAGAAGAAATTACTACAGTATCTTGTTGTTATGTATCTATAGTCAATGGTTTGTTTGGAATAGGGTTTATGGTCATCTATTCTGCTGCTAGAATTTGCCCAGAGAAATTTGTTCATATGTCTACACACAGACAGAATTTCAAGTTTTTGCTTAATCAGATGCATTGGAATGTTATACCTCTCAGCCAGACATAAAATGCATCTCTTGCTTCCTACAGAGTATTGAGGTTGAGACTTCAAATACCCCTTCAGTTTCTAAATGTATTGAGATAAAAGGTAGAGTTAATTACATTTCTAGATCTGAATGACTGAGTGAATTGTATATGTCTGGTGGGAATACACTTTCCATGATCCCTACTAAGTCTTTTCAGTATCACAAACATTTAATCACTATAAACAGCAAGAGGCTGCAAATCCCTCATCTGTACTTTACAACAGCAGAGCCAGTTTTATACATATTGCCCATGGGACACTAGATGCTACTGTTAAAGGGATAAGATCCACCAAACTCTTGGTTAAATATCTGGTTTCCAAATCAACCTAGCCATCTACACTATCTTAGATTGTTAATAAATCACTAATTAAACAGCAGGAACATCATCATCATTTAACGCCCGTTGTCCATAGCATGGGTTGGACGGTTTGACTGGGCTGGCACACTGGAAGGCTGCACCAGACTCCAGTCTGATTTGGTATGGTTTTTCTACAGCTGGATGCCCTTCCTAATGTCAACCATTCCGAGAGTGTAATGGGTGCTTTTACGTGCCACTGGCATGGGTGCCATTTGCATGACACCAGGGTAAGTTTTACATGCCATCAGCAGGTTTCTTTAGCATTGCAAGGCCTTGGGTATAATGCCCTAATCCTTTTGAGTTTTACCCTCTGCCAAAACATCTTGAAACCAATAATATCTCTAGAACATCTTCAACACCACAAAGCAGTTCATGATAACAACAATCACATAATGACAAGAATCAAAATTTTGTATATGTGTGCAATCAGGAAGTGGTGTTGTTGCTTAACAAACCTATAACCAAAGACTTTCTAGTCATGATCATCATGTTTTTCTGTATATTCAATGTGTCCTTCCATTCTTTAGATAATATGGTATCTGAAAGTTGGCTGCTAGTTCTAGCAGATATAGTGTCCACCTAGAGGCTCACTTGTCTGGTGTTTGTAGTAGTAGTTAAAAAGTCTAAGTTTTAGAAGATACTTTATAATATACAAACAGGTTTCTTTTACTTGCTTAATAAATGATTTAGAATATATTAAGTTAGTGCAATGTTTATCAGGGCTGAGGGATGGGCCATGAAGACTGAAGGTTGGAAACACAAATTGCCATGTTTAATAAAAATCAAGACAGTTTCCAAATTTTCAAACTTCTCAAACACAAGGGTGAAAAAACAATGATATGGAAGTATGCCAATTTGAGGAGGACCCTGCTATTTTTCTGTTTGAAAACCACTGAATAAGAGTTGATATATCCAATGCAAAGAACATCAAAAAATTAATTGCAAGACAAAGTCAACAAACAATACTCTTTTGTTTCATTATTTTGGTAAGACAATTCTTAACATGTTTTAGTGTTATTACAACCTCATCAGCAAAGCATAGCCTCTATTTACCTGTATTTGCTGAAGCAGAGATGAGAAAAATCATTAAATAAATGTACAAGAGTGTACAATGGTTGACACAGAAAACTAAAAACTGTTTAATGAATAAATTACTCAAAGAAAATACCAGCATAAAAGCAGACAACAAAAAAGAAATCACAACACAATGATTAACATATTCAAATTCAGGGCACATTAAAAAGATAACTAGAAAATATTAGGAACATGCACTCATACAACCCTTGTTCTTGACCCTTCACTGCTCAAGTCCTAATTTCAACTGACCTCTAGTCGACATGTCATATGTCTAGTCTACAAGTCTGCTGTTCCAATTATAGTAGATTTATCACTTCCAGTTTTGAATTTCACATTGATGTAATAATGCTTGAATAATTTTTATTATTATAAGTACAGCATGGTTGTGTGGTTATGAAGTTTGTTTAGTAACAATGAGATGTTGGGTTCAAATCACACATTGCACAGCAAGTGTCTTTCTAACACAGCCTCCAGTTGAGCAAGACCTTGTGAGTCTCAAATTTAGTAGACAGAAATATTGTGGAAAAAGCTCATCATTCTTTTGAATGTGAATGTGTGTGGTTGCAAAAGCCTCTATCAAGAGTGACAATTTATGCTTGAGATTATCCCTTGTCTCTCTTGTAATGAACCAGTGGATGATCTGCTTGAAAACCTTTAATCTTTTATCTTTCACTTGTTTCAGTCATTTGACTGTGACTATGCTGGGGACCTGAATTAAAGAATCTTTAGTCAAATGAATCAACCCCCAGCACTAATTTTTTTTTAAAACCTGGTACGTATTCTATCAGGTCTCGTTTGTCAAACTGTTAAGTCACAGGGACATAAACACACCAACACCAGTGGTCAAGCAGTGATGGGGGGACAAACACATAGACACAAAGATACACACACACGATGGGTTTCTTTCAGTTTCCGTCTACCAAATCCACTCACAAGGCTTTGGTCAGCCTGAGGCTATAGTAGACAACATTTGCCCAAGGTGCCATGCAGAGGGACTGAGCCCAGAACCATGTGTTTGGGGAGCAAACTTCTTACCACATAGCTACACCTGCACCATTGATCACAAAGTGTGATATAAAGTGAACACCACCAAAAATCCACCCCGAGAGAGAGAAGCTACAATGTGATGTCCATATCCACATTCTCATAAACAACAACCATTTTAAATAAAAGGGAACTTTTATGGTCATATGAACTAGTGGAAATAATAGCCAAGTGTCCTTCACTTTACACTCCCACCATTTTGAAAAAGACTGGATGGTTTATCTTTGATTATAAATTTACTGGATCAGGGCTGATGGACTAATGAGTATTTCAAGTTACAATATCTAATGACCTTTTCTTTTTAAAATCAGTAGTATGATTTAAGAGAGATTTGGCTGCTATTTCTAACATGTAGAGGCTCCCTTGTATTCCCTGGTATCACTCTCTATCCACAAACAATAACCACACACTTTGTTTTATACCCAAACGACACTCGTCTAATATTGTGCTGGATAAGATGACAGATATCTAAGATAAGTTAAGCTTGTGGGTTACTTAGATTCACATGGGCCACATATCTGACAAAGAAAAACATCTAGAAATTCTCTTTCATTCTTTTAATAGCAGCTGGGTTGTATATAGTAAAAACAGTTTTCTCTTTTTTTCTCTTTCAGAATATGAAAACACCAACAAGTAAGTAACACCAGCCGACATTTTCAAAGGAAACTCACTCAATGTCACTTCTCAATTTATGACAATAATTTAGAATAGAGAAGTTGTCCATTGTACTTCTTACGTGTCCAAATGTTGTGTTTGTATTTGTTATGGGGCTGTGCATTGCTCACTAGAATTTAATAAAGTAATTGCAACAAATACGCAAATATATATATACCTTGTTAATTTCACATGACTTGCTTGTTATTAGTTATATTTTGTCTTTTGTTTGCTTCACTTATTGAACTGCAGCCAAGCTGGAGTACCACCTTGAAGGGTTTAGTTGAATAAATCAACCCAGTCCTTATGTTTAAGCCTCAAACTTATGCTATCAGTTTCTCTTGCCAAACCACTAGATCATGGGGATGTAAACAAACCAGCACCAGTTGTTGCATGCTGGCAGAGGACAACACACAACTTGTAATTGGTCAAGGATAGCTTATTTTCACATTTACTGCTAACCTCTATATCTAAAGGTTATTCCTCTATCCACTAATTAGAACCTGGTAGAAATTCCCTCTCCCAATTTTATCCATATACAGATGGGGGGAGACTGGATGCTAGCCTGCTTGTCTTGCAAATGTTATGTGTGGTCTTGATGGATGGCATGATGGACTGAGACAAATCTAAGCAAGCTTGACTAAATGGAGCCTAGCGAGTTGGAAGTCTTTTGACACAGCCACAAATTATCACAGCAATATACAAATTAACAACAACATTAAATTAATTATCACAGCAAGACAGAAAATAGCACAACAATAAATTTACACAGCCACAAATTATCACAGCAATATACAAATTAACAACAACATTAAATTAATTATCACAGCAAGACAGAAAATAGCACAACAATAAATTTACACAGCAACAATTAGCACAGTAACAAACAAACACAAACTAATTACCACAGTAACATAACACATCAATAAACAATAAATTAACATAAATTATAAAATATATTAACATAGCATTAAATTAGCACATTAATTAACTAATTAGTACATTAAACAAAATAGGAAACTTCAATATAAAATTTTTTAGAGAGTGTGTATGTGTGAGATAGGGGTAGGTTAATAAATCTGGGCTGGTTCCTAGGCAATCTTGTAAATGCTGGTTAACACAGCATGTGTGGGCAGGCAGTTTATCCTAAAGAAAACTGTCCATACAGACTGAAATTCCAGGGGTAATATGTTGCACAGTATATTAGGTCGGAGAGTGAGATTTATGGCATTGCATTTGATACTTTGGTTGCATTTGTGTAACACTATAATGGAGTATACAATGTAGACCATTTTGCATTTCCTCAGACAAAGTTTCTAAAGAATTACTTTAGAAATTTTGAAGAGATGCATGTGGTCTACATTAACATGTAATATTACAAATTGATTTATATTCATGTTAAAAGCACTTGTGCTGGCGTCACATAAAAAAAGTATCCAGTACACTTTGTAAAGTGGTTGGCTGTAGAAACCATGCCAAAGTAGATGACTGGAGCCTGGTGTAGCTCTGCAGCCTACCAGTTCCAGTTAAACTATCCAACCCATGCCAGCATTAAAAAAAAAAATGGGTGTTAAATGATGATGATGATCATTCATGAAATGTATATTCCATTTAGTGCTGAAATGATCCTAGCTCAAGAAATAAACGTAAACCATAAATTTCAGTCAACACATACTATATATGTGTATATATATATATATATATATTTACATACATACATACACATGTGTGTGTGTGTACATACACACAATGGTAAACAAGACATACATTGATAGATTAGCATTGTCTATTGTCTAACATGTTAACTGTTCAGACTACCACTGCTATTACTACTACTACTACTATTACTACTACTACTACTACTACTACTACTACTACTACTACTACTACTACTACTACTACTACTTTTATCTAAGTTATCAGAACATCTTATTAAAAAAAAAAAACTAGAATTAAAGAATTTGTTTTTACGAAACCAAATTAATTAATTAAAATAGATTGTGCAAAAAAAAAAAAAGACAAAATTATCATTTAAAAATACAATTCAAAAATTAACAAAAAGGAAGAAAACGACTGTTTCAATGCAGGTGAATCGTTACTGAGTAGTTTTTGTTGTCAGCTCTGATGAAGCAGACTTAATTAGTAATTATCAGTGTTGTGGACTTAATTCATTACCACCTCATTTAACACCTCCACCTGGCCCTTGGGTACCTTTTGTAGAATCTGCACTTGGAAGCAGGTCCCAAATTTGAGGCTATTTTGCTACCTAGAACCATGCACTGTTTATTATTGTAGTAACCAGGGAGCCAATGATAGATTCTTCTTCCCTTTCACCCTAGACTAGTCTTGAAACCCTACAAAAGGATGAGCACCACCCTTCCTCCTCTGACTAAATCGCTAGCTTTTTTTTATCTTTTACTTGTTTCAGTCAGTTGGACTGTGACCATGCTGGGGCACCATCTTGAAGGGTTTTAATCAAACATGTTAACCCCAGTACTTGTGTTCTTTTTTTAAAGTTTGGTATCTATTCTACTTCTCTCTTTTACTAAACTCCTAAGCTATGGGAACATATATAAACACCAGTTGTCAAGCAATGGAGGAGACAGACACAAACACAAAGACACATACATATACATACAAACACACACATATATATATGTATATACACATCTAAAGGCTTCTTTCAGTTTCTGTCTATTAAATCCACTCTCAAGGCTTTGATCAGCCTGAGGCTATAGTAGAAGACACCTAACTAAAATGCCATGTCGTGGGACTGAAGAAACCGTGTGGTTGGGAAGCAAACTTCTTACCACACAGCCATGCCAATAAAGAAAAAATAAAGCCCTCTCCTTTCATTAGATTCGATCTCCTTACCATTTCTGCTACTTCAGCTGTAATATCTCCCCTCAACTGCCTGAATAACCCCCATCACTGTTGGTTGTTGATATAGTTCCCACTTCTATCCATTTGCTCAGTTTAATCACTCCTTGCATCTCTTTCATTTAAGCCAACACACACGCATTCATCATCCAAGTTGTGCAACCTTTGTAGGCTCTGCTTACTTTGAACTGTGTCCACTCTAACCACATTAACTCAATGTGAACAATAACACACTTCATGGCTCAAATTGAGCCAAGTTATTATCAGCTTAGTTTGCATAGCTCTGCTTGAGCAGCAGTGGTCAATCAGGGTTTGAAACAATAGAACTTACAACTTAACATATAAGGGATATTTTCCACTAATAATAATAATGATGATGATCGCTTCTGCCATGAGTACAAAACCTCAAAGTAAGGTACAAGGGTTAAAGTAGCCCAAATGACTGGTGCAGCTGCTGTGTTCATGTGTAAGCCCAGCCTGCTAGAAATAGCAGCCAAACACCTCCTGTATCCACACCCTCCCAACTTAGGAAAAAGAATAAATGGATGGGGATGGTCATGATTGAATATCTTTGATCATAGGTCTGCTAGATCAGGACTGACCTGGGGCTAAAAAACAACAACAACAACAACAACAATAAATCTGAAAAATTTGAAATGTTCTTTTAAAGTTGAGAAAGAGTTTGTGTCTTGTTTCTTTGTTTATTCTCAAGGTGAGTTCTTAAAATTCAATATGTTGGAACTAAGAAATCAAAAGTAGTTCTTGACTTTAAGAGTTCATTCATTATAAATCATTGCTCATTAACCCTTTAGCATTCAAATTCCTCTGTCAGATGTGATGCTTATTTATTCGCATTATTTTGAATTAATCATGCATTATCTCACAGCTTCAATACTTGGACGATATAATTGTATATTTTTAGAATGACATTTTAAGGTAAGTGTGATAAGCCAGATCTGGCTAGTATGAAGACAAAGCAGATAGAACATTTGGGCTGGATATGGCTGGCTTAATTGTTAAAGGGTTAATAATGATTTTGTGCAGCAGGAGGTTTTTCCCAGAGCAAAGGAAAACAGTTCAAGATGTCTCATTAACTGCTTGCTGAATGAGAACACTGAATTGAGTCAAATATGGTGGTGCCAATTTTTGCTCGAACAATTAGGCCTTTGGTTTAGATGACAACTGCATATTCATCTGCTTGGACACTGCATTGGGAGGGAAGGAGGGACAAGGAAGGTAGCACACACTGAAGTATGTCAAATTTTGAAAAATTAAATTTTGCAATTTTGCAACAGAAAATTCTTGTGAGGAATTCAAAAAGCAAGAACTACTTGTAATTGATAAGAATTTAAAAGTTAAATAACATTAGGCATTATGAATATAGGTCACAGGTAAAATATCTCTAGCTCAAAGAATGATCACAAGACTGATTCCATGAGAAAGTATCTGCCATTCCCTTCGTCTTCTCAAATTCAGTCTTACAAACCTTTCTTTAACTGTACTATTTCATCTCCACAAGATACTTTGTCAGTCCTTTATTGCTAGCAAGATAGTCTGGGTGAATTTGTTACCCTTTTTGGTCTCATATTACTTCTAAGTTTTATTGTCACCAACATGGACTTGGCGTTAGGAAGGGCATCCAGCTGTAGAAACTCTGCCAAATCAGATTGGAGCCTGGTGTCGCCTCCTGGTCCACCAGTCCTCAGTCAAATCCTCCAACCCATGCTAGCATGGAAAGCAGACGTTAAACGACAACGATGATGATGATGATGATGGAATTGTTTTAATCACTTTGGTTTTAGGTTAAGATTTTTCTTTTGTTTCATCTTTCCAAACCGGCTTCGGATGGATCAGCCTGCAAGTCCATAAACACAGAATCTCAGTGAAGGTATTTAGCTATTTACCCTTGTCGTCTCCAGGTGAGTATGAAAGCTAACATTTGCCCCATATTTCATTAACATCAAAGATACATGCTAACTACCACAATGCTCAATAATACCCCAATTTCATCAAATAAGGGAGCATAGACATGTGATTGAATGATGATGAATTTTGTTTCACAATCGTGTGGTCTCTAGATTTATCCTACACAGCTCTACTTTGGGCAGTGCCTTCTACCATAGTCCTTGTTAGGTGGAGTGTACCTGCAATTCAAAGGGCCAATTCCTGTCACAGTATCATGCTGAACCTGCCAAATATTAAGGGTACAATTGTCTGTGGAATATGGAATCTCTTACAATAAGTAGGGGATAGTTCTATTGAGTAAAGAGCAGGAATGTACCTCACTAACATTACCTTCAGAGATCCATCACTACAAACTAAATCAGAATGTACAACCAACAGTAAGACAGGGGGAAAGTGACAGAGGGAGAAGATAAACTACTTCAGGTCTAATACTGTTCCTGAATATCAATGTTTAACCCTGAATAAAGAACACATGACATAACATTTTACCACTCAAACTGAAAGAATTAAGTGAAGAAAATTGTAGAAACATCAGAAGAATATGGATGGCAGCTAGGAACTAATTTTTTATTATTGAGCATACATTTGTAAATTTACTGAGGTTGGCCTTAAAATATACACAACAAAAGATAGCAGAAGATATAGTGAGGATTAACAACATTAGTCTTCTTTTGGAAGTATTTAAGCCAACAAAAAACTGTCACCTCCCTCCTCTGCCCCTAATGTATCACAGTTGCCAGTATAAGCAGATAATAATAATAGTTTCATATTTTGGCACAAGGTTGGCAATTTTGTGGGAGCAGGGTAAGTTGATTACATCAACCCCAGTGCTCAATTGGTACTTATTTTACTGACTCTGAAAGGATGAAAGGCAAAGTTAACCTTGGCAGAATTTGAACTTAAAACATAAAGACAGACGAAATGTTGCTAAGCATTTTGTCTGGCATGCTAACAATTCTGCCAGCTAGCAGCCTTACCATGATGATGATAATAGTTTTTGCCAGTGCCCCTGGACTGGCTCTTGTGCAGGTGGCACATAAAATACACCATTTTGAGCGTGGCCATTGCCAGTACCGCCTGACTGGCCTTCGTGCGGGTGGCACGTAAAAGCACCCACTACACTCTGAGTGGTTGGCGTTAGGAAGGGCATCCAGCTGTAGAAACTCTGCCAGATCAGATTGGAGCCTGGTGTAGCCATCTGGTTTCACCAGTCCTCAGTCAAATCGTCCAACCCATGCTAGCATGGAAAGCGGATGTTAAACGACGACGACGACGTACAAGGCCTGAAATGGAGGGAGTGGGTCAATTGCATCGACCTCAGTACTTGGTTGGTATTTTATTGATTATGGAGGGATGAAGGCCAAAGAGTTAGCTTCGGTAGGGTTTGAATTGAGAATGTGAGGAGTCAAAACAAAATCAATCATCTTTTGCGATGGTGATTCCTAAATATAAGTCTACATTATGAATAGGACCAGGTTTACAACAGATGAACTGTATCTAGACCACAGTAACAAATAATATAGAGATGTGAACCTCATACTTTTTATCTTTGTTATAACCAACAGTAAGTAGAATTGTGGAGTATGACAAATCTCTCTCTCTCTCTCTCTCACACACACATTTACATATCATTTATTCTACTTGTCTCAGTAGAACCAAATAGGGACACTAGGTATCGGTCCTATTTATCAATACAAAGGAGAAGAGAAACCAACTATAAGATAAAAATTTACAGACCTGTAAAACCAGTGTCAATAAAGGGAAAAAAAAAAAAAATAAATAAAACAATAAAACCACAAAATCCATTTTAAAAAATGCTTGACAAAACTAAGAAATATTGGAAACTAAAAGAAAAAGACCAGAAATGTTGTGTCAATATTAAAATATTGACACAGAAAAATGAAAAATTTGTTTTTTGGCTATTAAACGAAGAAGAAATTTTGTTCATTTTAGCCATAACAGCTAAGGCCATGCAAGAGCAATTCCCTGATATGGTCATCTAGTGCTTCCTAATTCAGTGAAATAATGCAACAGAGGGAAAAAAACCATTCTTAAGAGACCAATTACTAGAGAACACCTTCGAAAAAATTGATGACTTCCCCTTGTCACAAGAACTCACCCTTGAGAGAACAACGTTATCGTCTGGGCCTTTCACTTCTACATGCATTCCGATATCCTGTACGGGGGGCATGTAATCCTTGACAGCGTAGTCATAAACTTGTACTTTGTATTTGCCTGCAAGGAACCAGTTGTAGAAACAAAATGAAATATGTTATGTAAGTCAGTGAATAACTCTAGAGAGAGGTGCTGGTAGCCCAATGATGGTGATAGCTGGAATGTAGTTAGTATATAATAAAATAATAAAAATAAAAAAAATAAAAAAGACATAGACAAGACAGTCTGAAAAGAATCATTGTTAGATTTCAATCTGTTATTAATGGAGTAAACAACCACAGGCAGTCCTCAAGATTTGACTGTTTAGTTTTTTTCCTCCTTGGGCTTTTGAAATTTACAGGAGTGCAAAAATTGAACAAGGGAGTCTTGAGGACTACTTGTATGTAACAAACACATTCACACAAAACCATCAATATACACACAACAATTTTTATATATATATATATATATATATATATATATATGCATGCATGCATGTATGTGTGGGGGGGGGAGGTATGAGATAGCTGCTGGAAAAAATAGACAAATCAGTGATGAAAATTAAAGAACAGTGCTGGTGTTTCTTGATTTAACAAATAAGGTTTTTGTTTTTTTTTTCATTTTGGCTTTTAAATATAATTTTATAAA
>NC_069002.1:12873735-12875129 GCF_001194135.2 Octopus bimaculoides | reverse complement strand
AGAAAGAGAGATTTTTTTCAGTCAGGGTGAGTGGATATTTGGTAAGTTTCCTGCCTAAATGAGTTTGTTGCATGGTTGGTGAGTTAACACTGCACCTATTATGATCTGTAGATGTTGAAATTTTGGCAGATGGCTGGGTGGTGTTTAGATGGTATATATGAGGAGATGAAAAGACAAAGTGATCTGGAGCAATTTTATTGAAGTTGAATTAAAGGCACATAGCTTACCGGTTAGGACATTACAAAATCATGGCTTTCATTCCCAACCTGGTCAGCGTGTTGTGTTCTTGAGTAAAACACTTCATTTCATATTTCTCCAGTTCACTCAGCTGAAAATGGATAACCCTACAATGGACTAGCGTTCTTGTTGAAAGAGAATCTCATGGTCTCGGTCACTTATACACCATGGAAACTAGGGAACTGGCCCTATGAGTCCTTAGACTCAGGACAGTAATGTCCAGGGGTTAATGATGATGGAGAGTGTAAAAATTGTTAAACTGTCAGATGAATGGCTCCAACATAAATGAGACCAGGAACAAGTTTATCTTTGCCCAAAGACATATCTGGGAATTCCATAAGTATGCCAACTAACCCTTAACGAGAAGGGGTGGAACTTGTCTCATTTAATCACCATACCCTTCAGTTTTTGCTTTAAGTTTAAATGCAAAAACCTATCATCTAACATATTTCTTTTTATGTCAGTGTAGAAGTTAAAAACCAAAATGAATAATAATCCTTGTCTAATTAACAAATTACAGAGTTGTCAATTAGGAACCATATTTGCAACAGCAGTAATAAACATTGAGGGTTTTGCCAGCAGTAAACTGAAAGGGACCTAAATGAGTGTCTTGTCTACGTTACAGATGAGCATTACCTGTTGAAAGAGGCTAACAAAGCAACAAAAACAATATTACTTCATAAAGTCTTACCCTTGACAGAACAACTTTGTCTTCAGGATCTTTCACTTCAACGTGTATGCCCAACCCATGAACGGTTGGTACATATTTATTTACATTCTTGTCAAAAATCTCAACTTTATACTTGCCTGAAAATGGGTGAAAATCAATCATATTACATGTCCTAATCAATTCAAAACAACCAATATATGTACGAGTGGGTACCCAAAAGAAACCGGAATTTTGCAATGTTATTTCATTCACTTAGTTTTACGTGTTTACACTTCTATCGCCTTCAAAGCATTCCCCCATTTGAAGCAATGCATCAGTTCAGACACGTTTTCCACTGTTGGAAGCAGTACTGGAATTCTTGCAAAGTGATGCCTTTTAACTCCTCCACCTCTTCCACATCTGCAAATTCCATAGCAGCAGCTTTCATCACCAATGATGACCTTCAAAAAAAAAAAAAGGTCCTGATCAACGTCCAACTGGTCTTTCA
>NC_069002.1:12860266-12873722 GCF_001194135.2 Octopus bimaculoides | reverse complement strand
CTGCTTTTGATCTTCTGTGAGCAAGCAAGACACAAATTTTGCTGCAACTCATTTCGTTCGCAATTCCTTGCTCAAAATTCGTTGGCAGGAGCTCCAGGACACATCAGTCATATCAACAAGTTTGTCAATTGCTTGGTGACGGTCCTCCAAGATCAGTTCATGAATTATCATGATGTTTTCATTTGTTCAAGAGGTCAACGGTCACCATGAACAAGGTTGGTCCTCAAGCGACACGTGACCATTCCTAAATCCTGAGAACCACTCGTAAACTTGTGTTTTTGCTCATGGCAGCAGCATCCTTGTAAGCTGTTTGAAGCTTGATAACTATTTCAGCTGCCGTTTTCCCCACAGAAGCACATTGTTCCTTTGTTTCAGCCATTGCAAAAATCACCGAACAGGGGAGAAGCACTGCAAAAAGACACACTAGATGGCAGTATAACCTCACTGGACAACGCCATTTGGCAGACTGATGCCTGAGGGTCACATCAAGTGGCTCCTAGCAGTGGAAGTCTGAACTACAATGAGCTTGTCCCACAGAAAATGTTTCCGGTTACTTTTGGGGACCCCTTCATATATACCTGGGAAAGCTACATGTTAAACTGCAGTGAAACAAATGTAAATACACACAAACATACACATACCAATACATGCACATACACTCATACAAGAAGATACACACACATGAACACAACACACACTGGTCTCTTATTTCACAATATAGTGGTACAAACTAATAAGGATGGTTGCAGTAAACAGTAAAACTGGTTTATTTAATCACAGAAATAATAAAAATCCCTTTTCTGTTATAGGTACAAGGCCTGAAATTTTGGGAGAGGGGAGCTTGTCAATTACATTGACCCCAGTGCTCGACTGGTACTTACTTCATCAGCCCCAAAAGGACCTCGGTGGAATTTGCACAAAGAATGTAAAGATTGATGAAATGCCACTAAACATTTTGTCCAGCATAGTGACAATTCTGTCAGCTTACCAGGTTTAATAATAATTTATTACATAAAGATAGGACCAAACACCTTAGAGGAAGGAGAACAATTGATAACATCAACCCCCCCATATTTAAATACAACTTAAAGTACTAAGAAAGTTCAACTCCAGGAGGATGAAAGGGCAAAACTGACATTGAATGGATTTGAACTCAGTGATGCAACCAAATACATGTGTATATGTATGTATATGTATGTATATCTATCTATCTATCTATATATATTATATATATATACATATACACACACATGTATATGCCAGTGTCGTGTAACTGGCTCCCATGCCAATGGCACGTAAAAAGTACCCTTCGAACTTTGGGCCTCATTGAGGCGGTGACAAGTGACCGAGACCTTTGGCAATATATTGTGCTTAAGACCTGTCGAGCCAAGTGACGTAGTTATGGCTGATGCCAGTGTTTCATAACTGGCATGTTAAAAGCACCCACTACACTCTTTGAGCAGTTGGTGTTTGGAAGCACATCCAGCTATAGAAACTGTACCAAATTAAATTGGAACCTGGTGCAGCTCCCCAGCCAACTAGTTTTCAGTCAAACCGTCCAGCATGGAAAACGGACATTAAATGATGATGATGATGTAAAACATAAAATGCACTTGTGCCTGTGCCGCATAAAATGCACTCATGCTGGTGTTGCATAAATGCACCGATGCCAGTGGCATGTACAAAACACCCAGCACATTGTAAGGTGGCTGGCATTAGGAAGGGCATCTAGCTGTAGAAACCATGCCAAAAATGACAATTGGAAACTGGACTGTTCCCCAGCTGACCAGCTCTTGTCAAACTATCCAGCACATGCCATCATTGAAAATGGATGTTAAATGATGATGATACACACACACACCATTGTTTTACTGTCCACATTTCCATATTTGCATGGGTTGGACAGAATTTGTTAAAGTGTATTTTTCTGCAGTTGGATGCTCTTCCTGTCACCACCACTCACTTGTTTCCAAACAAGATAATATTTCCTCATAGCTAGACATGTCTTCACTGAAAATTAGAAATGAAGGACACCACTTGCATGATGGAGACACTTGTTTACAACTATCATGTAAGGAGACAGTAATACACATCAGTGGTTTTGCTGAAATTCAGCAACAAGATTTGTGTCAGCCAAATCATAAAACTCTTTTGCTTTTCTCTTTTCTTTCATATTAAATGTTTTTTTTACTCCAATTAGAGCCAACATGAGGAAGTGCAATGGCCTAGTGGTTAGGGCAGCGGACTTGCGGTTGGAGGATCGCGGTTTCGATTCCCAGACCGGGCGTTGTGTGTGTTTATTGAGCGAAAACACCTAAAGCTCCACGAGGCTCCAGCAGGGGATGGTGGCAACCCCTGTTGTACTCTTTTGCCCTAACTTTCTCTCACTCTCTCTTCCTGTTTCTTGAGTAACGCTGTGATGGACTGGTGTCCCGTCCAGCTGGGGGGAACACATACACCATAGAAACCGGGCCCATGAGCCTGGTTAGGCTTTAGAAGGGCGCATAAATAAAAAGAGCCGACCTACTTAGGAAACTAAACAAGAAGGAAATGGTTGTTCATTTGACTAAAAATCAATACAGTTGCCACAGGAAATAGCTGAGCTGTTCTTAATCAATAATAAAAAGAACAGGCATGGTTCATTGCTCTAAATATGTTAGAAGTCCACGTTGACAAGAGTTTGCTCACTTCTTGTATACTTTTCTCCTCCTTTGTCATAGTTTTATCAGTTTAGGACCCAGGCTAATAAACCCTTTACACTCAAGATCACTTTACCAAGATTTCATGGGTGTCAGAAAGGTCAGAATCTTGAGTATAACAACAAAAACAAAAAAGCCATGCCACTGCTGCCTGTTTTGGAATAGTTTACTGACAATGGTTTTGTCACATGAATTTGGACCGTCAATGTTTTGGATTAAGCATTCCTTATTATTATTACTGCACCAGAAGTCAAAAACATTATACACAAAAAAATGAACTAACCCAAACAATGGACTATTCAAAGCATATGCTATTATAAAAGGCAAGAATATGTTTTTGCCATCAAAGCTCCTCCACTCACTTTTGCTATTACTCTTTTACTTGCTTCACTCATTTGACTGTGGCCATGCTGGAGCACCGCCTTTAGTCGAGCAAATCGACCCAGGACTTATTCTCTATAAACCTAGTACTTATTCTATCGGTCTCTTTTGCCGAACCGCTAAGTTACGGGGACGTAAACACACCAGCATCGGTTGTCAAGCGATGTTGGGGTGACAAACACAGACACACATACATATATACGACGGGCTTCTTTCAGTTTCCGTCTACCAAATCCACGCACAAGGCTTTGGTCAGTTCGAGGCTATAATAGAAGACACTTGCCCAAGGTGCCACGCAGTGGGACTGAACCCAGAACCATGTGGTTGGTAAGCAAGCTACTTACCACACAACCACTTGGTCGTTTCTAAATACACCATTCCCAACACTGCTAATATCACCCAGTAAACGAGTTTCTACGTGGTTGCTCGTTCGACTAACTAGAAAGAGCAACCAAATCGTACCCTACAGTTTAACACACACAAATATAACGTAATCTTTATTACGCGACTAAAAGAAAAGAAACAATTGGTTAACATTGTCAGTTCGAAGAGGAGTGACCTAAACGATTAGTACGACCATTACGTTCGTAAAGCGGCATCATCTGAAATAAATCAGCTACTTAATTGTTCTGGCCTGTAGCCGTTAATTCACTTTTACTTTCCCCTCTCTCGTCCAACTAGCGACCAGTCAGTCAAGTACCAGCTCTGACGCGAAGGCAGTCTTACCAGATTGTGAATGAATGAATAAGAAGCTAAACAAGGAACTACAATAGAGCTCAACTAATTAGACAGGTGTTGTGATGGCTCATAAAACTCATAAAATTGCACATTAAAAAAAAAAAACATGGGCGTGGGATTTCACCAACACCATTGACACTACCAAAGGGGCGTAATTTGTAAATGGTTAATCTAAACCAAAAGAACAAATTATATTATTGCTTTCCATTTTAAATAGCGTATTTCGGTGAAAGATTGACCTCATAACCATTCTGTAGAAAGGCCTTGGAGACTGATTGCAGTAGACGAACGATAAGGAAATTCGTTTTGTAATCACTAGTTTTTCGGTATGATTCCACTGCACAGATGAAAACAGATTGGAAGCCCTTCGGATGGATTGAAAATCCAAGTGAAAGGTCTAACCTGTATCATAATAGTATCACGTTGATTCTAGCTGAAAATGTATACTACCCTTTTTTTTGTCTCTCCTGCTGTGTATCCTATGTGATACACAAACCATATTTGCCCGGCATCATATCTGATACACATTCCCAATATTCCTTCTTTTTTTTTTTTCACTCACCAGAGTAACTTGGGGCTTACGGAAGGAAAGTTTTATATTACTCAGAATGAAACAAGGGCTGACTATAAAAGTCTGTAAACAAGTATGGACGTTTAGGACAAACTTATGAAACTGGTTAGAACAGGCAAAAAGTTACAAGTACACGCAATGAAATCAAGTTCAGCTGATCGGAGTGAATGTTGTTCGTTGTCGAAACCGATGGGTTTCCATTTACTAATATATAGAGAACCCACAACGCATAGGTTAAACACAAATATAAAGCGCTGAAGTGTAAAGCACCGGAAGGATGAAGAACTCCGGATCTGTCCAAGAAAGTTACTTGCGGATCACGGGTAGATTTCGGTTTCTGTGGAACAGGAGTTGAACCAAGACTATGTTCCCCCATTCAAATTCGCAGCCGAAATTTACATTTACTAATGCTTATCTCAATGGAATTAATGTTGCAAATCTGTTTAACTAATAACTTTCTATTTATAAAACATGACAACAAGAGGCTGGAAATAGGAACAAAAAAATATATATATATATTTGAAAATAAAATCCTAGATGCAATATATCTGACTAAGAGAGGAGACTGTCACAGCTGGGCTGGAATACTGTTCATTGTAGACTTGCTGGATCGGGGGCTGACGTGTAACTATGTAATTATTTCTGACAGAGACATCGGAAGCCTCATATCCGTGGGAGGAGGTGAGTCGATTATATTTCCGCACCCAGTACTTGACTGGTACATTATTTTATCGACCCTGGTGGGAAGAAAAGCAAAGTTGACCTTGGCAGAGCCAGGACAAATATTGCAAACTATTTTTTTTTTCCGGATATTCTAACGATTCGTGCAGAAGCGGAGGGGAGTAGGGGGTAAATAGCTCGACCTTATTTTTTTATAAACTGAAAACTGTTAAACCCAAGACATAATGGCAGCAGCGGATGGTGCAGAAAAAGAGGAAGGTTTTATCAACCGGAAAAAAAAACACAAAACGCTCTCACTTCTCTCTCCACCACCACCACCACCCTTCCGTCCTCATAACGCCTCCCTCTCTCCATCTGACCTCACAATTGAATTTAATGAATTCTCCCACACATCCTCCTCCCCCTACGTTCTAAATGCTCTCGACGTGGACCATTCCCAGTCTGCCTCAAATTCTGAATTTAACCCAATAACAACAAAAACAAGGAGTTAGCTGAACAATAATTGTCAAAATAACACATCCACTAACAGACTAGAGAGAAAAGAGAAACATAAAATGGGGGGGGGGGGGATAAGTGAATTTAAAATATTTTTCATGACCACAAGGTTTCGGGTTATAATTGTGTTAACATATGTGGTTCTTCTCCTTGAAGGACATTAGCGAAGTAAATGGAAATGAAATGGCCCCGAAAGGGAAAATGGAAACCACACTCGTGGATTCCAACTGCTGAGGGAGTTTATCTTTGTGGAGACAAGAAAAAATCCCTACAACACTCACAACAACAATTGTCACAAAGCGACAAGACATGGATCTGCTATAACACAATCATCTTTAAAAATGTACACGTGAGATAATGTCGCCCAAAATACAATGTTTGAAAAATATGACGGGATGATCATGGCTAGAATGCCTTTGATTTGCTGGAACAGAGCCGCCTTGGGAATGAACAACAACAGTAGGAAACATGTACATCACTAAAAAGAGCAGCCAAATCTCCCTCAATTCATACCGTCTTTAGATATAAAGACACGGTTGGAAAACTACATGATCATAAGAGGCACAGAGCTAACCTAGGGTTAAACAACAGGTGTAACTACTTCCGATCATTTATGCGTGTGTATATATATATATAGAGAGAGAGAGAGAGACGTGGCTGTGTGGTAAGAAGTTTGCTTCCCAACTACATGATTCTGGGTTCAGTCCAACTGCGTGCAAGTGTCTTCTACTTTAGCCTTGGGCTGACCAAAGCCTTGAGTGGATTTGGTAGACGGACACGGAAAGAAGTCCGTCGTATCTATGTGTTTGTGTGCTTTTGACAACCGGCGTTGTGTTTACATCCTGTTAACTAGGCGGTTGGGCAAAGGGGGGGGGGGCAATAAAATAAGCACCAGGCTTCTATTTCTAACCTATCCTCTGTACATAAATTGGACAAGCTGGATTTTTGTCAGGTGTAACAGATTGATTACAAACACAATACTCAGATCATCTTTATACAAACACACACGGAGAAACACCTGTTCATATACACATACAAAATGTAATATATGCATTTGTAGTGTGTAGAAGGAGAGATAAGTGTGTGTATATATTCCAAATTTACAGAAAAAAGACGAAGACAGGTACACAAACGTCTGTTTTTGTAACTGCATATACACACAAACAGTATCAAATACACATATATGTGACTATGTATATATACACTATATATAGTACGTAATGTATGTGTATACATACATTTATATATACACACACACACATACATGTATATATTCAATGAAGGTGATGTGGAAATCGGGACAGGATATGTATAGATAGAAAGATAGACAGATAGATAGATAGATAAACAGCTGAGTAGACATATAGTCAGACAATGTTGATAGACAAGAGTCTGGGCGGACAAAATAGAGGGGGAAATGTAGGCGAACGGAAAGATAGAGGCAGATTATAGAAGGAAGAACAAATAAAGTATGAAACATTTCTAAAATAAACGAGTAAAATCGAAAAGGCGTATAGTTATTAATCAATCATTCCAAAATATCACAACCTTTATACATTTAATAAATAGATGCACATATAAAAGTATATAGATATACGTAATGTATGTGTGTATACACATATAATGTATATAAAGTATATATATAGGTATATACATATATATATATATATATATATATATATATATATATATATATATATATATATATATCACACATAAAGATAAAACGTATATATATATATATATATATGTATGTATGTATGTATATGCATATAAAGTATATATAGGTCTATACATATGTATATATACATATATATATATCACATACATAAAGATAAAACGTATGTTTATATATATATATATATATATATATACATATACGTGTGTATGTGTGCATATATATGCTTGGATGTATATTTCATGTACACAGTTGTGGGTGGAGAGGATATTCTGTCACTTACCGACAACCATCGTTTCGTCCGGCAATTCTTCTATGAAGCATTTTTTTTCGGTTTCCTTAATATGGAAAAATAAGGCATCTGAGAAAGTCGCAAAATAACACCAACAGCAAATCAGTAGCAGGAGGTGCTGAAAGGAAAACATTTTGTGGTTGAAATCGAACAAGCTCCACGTTGACATCTTGGCTAACAAGGGACCGGAAGTCGATAGTGAGGACGCAATGCGTGCGCAGCAGCAGGCGATTTGCCACGTATTTCCACCGGAAGTCATTCAGCTGGTTCACAGCAAAATGGTAGTGTTTCACGAAGGTAGGTAACTCCACCAACCCACTGCTGTATCCGCTGGCTGTGCTGTCGGCGGCCATCTTAGCGGGCAATTTTGTTGATTGAAGCACAGTATCGAGCAATCACCTTGCATTTGGGGGATCAGAATTGTCCAGGATTTCTGTTTTTTTTATGGTTTTCTGCACACAGTATAGATATTTGCTTAAGATATAAAGTCAAGGAGTAAACTGTATTTAACAGATTCTAATGAATACATTTTTAATGCAGGATCTGTTTGACCACCATTAACTTACTTAAAATTCTTAAAATATATCATACGAAAATTAAACTAAGAAAAGTAAATAAAAAACATGATTTTATTTGATAGATTGTGTTTAATCTTTATCAATTTACTTATTAAAAACTAAAGGAAAAAACTGTTTTTAACACACTGTGTGCAAATTAACCAACTTCAAAAACAGGGTTTGTTTATTCAATATAGGGTACCAGTATATTGCAAGAGATTACACAGTATTCCTGGATTTTGGGAAATCAGATCCAGTACTGTATAACACAATGACTTCACATTCATTATCTCACAATCATTGTTCAGCAATTAATTGCTCCAATCGTCAATCCAAGCGACCTGATTTATCTTTCTTCAGATTCCCAAAGAATAAAGAGAGGTAAGATCAAACCAATTTCTTCAGAAAAATTCACTCAGAAATTTAACATAATTGATGTGAAATTATGTGTGTTTTTAAATTTCTTGCATTTAAAATCTTAAAAAATTGGTTAAAAGTTCTGTTAAATATCCAATGACAAATTACTGTGGTATTTAAAAGATATTTTTATTCTTGAGTTATATGCAATTATTTTGGTAGTTTTGTAAGAATTTTGTGTTCTTCAAATTAACAGTAAAGAAGGGCATATGTCCAATCACATCTACACCCCCTCAATAAACTATAGTCCTCATCTGATTTATTTGGAGCTTTTATTTATTTTTTTTTTTTAGGGGTTAGAATATTTATACTTATAAATAGATTAAATACTAATTACACTGACACTTGCTTCTCATACTCCCATGAACTTGTTTACCTACTCATACCACTTCTCTTTGGTTCACCTTCCTGTAACTTAAAGGCACGCCCTGATACATCTTCACCAACATCCTCTTCTTCCAACACAACCATGTATCTCCCATACAACAGAATACTTGTTCCTATCCTTCATCACCTTGCACAAAGCCACCTACCTTAATATTGAGATGTCTTGTCTTGCGAGTTACTTAGTTATTTCATTAGTGCTGGTGCTACACCAAAGAGAAATGTACTCAGTACACTCTGTGAAGTGTTTAGCCCTAGGAAGGACATCTATCTATTGAAACCACGCCAGAGCAGATATTGGAGATTGGAGCAGTCCTCTATCTTGCTAGCTCCTGTCAAACCATCCAACCCAAGCCAGCATGGAAAACAGATGTTAAATGATGATGATAAAAACAAGTTGTTTTTTTTTATTCCTGTTATTTTCAGGTGCCAACGATGGGTTCAGAATACTTGTAGAGATGATATTCTCGACAAAAGTCCTCTTTATCTTAATAACAATTGTCACATATGTGCTGACCACTTTGAAGATGATCAGTTTTCAAACAAAGTAACAAAGAACAGATTGAAATGGAATGCTGTACCAACACTTTTCAATATACCAGACTATTCTCTAAAGACCTCGTTAACTTCTCACAAGGCCACGAAGAGAAAAAGAAACAATGATTCCACTCAATTTGCCTTAAAACAACAAACAGGTAAGATCAACATATGTCTCAATCTTGCTTATGTCACTATCAACTCTCACCACCCGATTATTAAGCGGAATTTGGTGCTGCTGCTTGGATGCAGATGGTTTGACATGGCTGACTGGACATTCAGCCTGTTTTGACAACTGTACTTTTTTGGCACTGAAAGCAAGCACACATACACAGAAATACACACATACAGATAGAAAGAATGAGAGACAGGGAGACAAAGAGAAAGAGAGAAACGTTACAATTTATTAACCCTTTAGCATTCAGGTTACTCTGTCAAATATAATGCTTATTTATTCCCATTGTTCTGGATTAATCTTGCATTACCTTGTTGCCAGGATCTGATCAGTTTCAACATAAAATAGGGAGAATATTTGGGCTGGAAAGGCCAGCTTAAATGCTAAAGGGTTAATTTAATACAATTAGTATAATTATTTTTCCCTCTCATACATATGAAGAGAAATATGCTCACATAGAGAGAGAAGACGAGTAGAGGAAGAAGGGAGAGAGAAAGACATCAAGATGTCTGGTGTCAATTAAGTCAACAAAAAATCGGGGATGCCAAAACGTCCCCTACTCATTATTGAGTCATATAAGATAGTAATAATAATTGTAAAAGATGAAATGATACATTGCTGTTATGTTTCCATCCGACTGAATGCCAACACATTTAAGGCTCAAACATAGCAACAAACAGAAGCAAGTCTGTGTAGTTAAGGCATTCACTTCACAACCCTGTGTTTTCAGGTTCAATCCTGTCACATGTTACTTTGGGTAAATGTTTTCTAAAATAGTTCAGGTTCATCAAAGCCTGGAGAGTAAATTTGATTGTTGGAAACTGAGAGAAGCCTGTTTATGTGTGTGTATATGTTTGTATCTGTTTATATGTATGTGTAATTGTATGCTGATTGTTGGTTAAAATATCCTATGTTCATTCACGTACATGTACTGTTTTCAATAATTAATTTACCAAAACGTATTTTCACAGAATACTTCTCAATAAGAGAAAATATTGATTCATCTTTTTTTTTTTGTTCTCACTGTTTTTGTTTTAATCTTTTCTAATTGATAGAGATCCCTTCTCCACTTATTGACCACCCATATTGCAAGCCAAACACAGAAGACAGTTGTAACAGCAATGTTAGCAACTGCTACAGACAAAAGACTCCAGCATCATCTTCAAACAATGAAGTATCACAGAAAGAAGAGGAACAATTTAAAAGAGAACAGCCTCAAACATTCCAAATGAATATGGAAGTAAATCAACACCAGATCGTTAGTGACCTTCATGTGAAGTAAGTCACTGAGGGATTTTCATCTTTGACCCTTAAAATCCCCTTAGTACATACAATATACAGGCTCTTAAAATATTTTGCCTTTAAAGTACAATATGCAGGGTCTTATATGCACATGTACATAATCCTTTCTACATAGGAGTGGCTGTGTGGTAAGTAGCTTGCTTACCAACCACATGGTCCCGGGTTCAGTCCCACTGCGTGGTATCTTGGGCAAGTGTCTTCTACAATAGCCTCAGGCCGACCAAAGCCTTGTGAGTGGATTTGGTAGACGGAAACTGAAAGAAGCCGTCGTATATATGTATATATATATGTGTATGTGTGTGTGTGTTTGTCCCCCCAACATCGCTTGACAACCGATGCTGGTGTGTTTATGTCCCCGTAACTTAGCGGTTCGGCAAAAGAGACCGATAGAATAAGTACTAGGCTTCTAAAGAATAAATCCTGGGGTCGATTTGCTCGACTAAAAGGCGGTGCTCCAGTATGGCCACAGTCAAAAGACTGAAACAAGTAAAAGAATAAAAGAGAAAAGCGTATACAATGTGCATACATTTTCATTCCTGATCTCTCTCGCTGCCCTCTCTCCCTACCCACCTCTCTCTGAATGGACAACCATCTACCTCCTCTACAGCAAGATGCCTGTTTTTGTCTCTCTGCCACACTCTAACCTTTAATCATCTGACACAAGATAACCTCCACCAATTCCCCCTCCCCTCTCAAAGGGCTTTTGTCTTGCAAATTACTTAGTGACCCTGCCGGTGCTGGTGCCGCATAAAACGTATCCAGTCCACTGTAAAGTGGTTGACATTAGGAAGGGCATCCAACCATAAAAACCATGCCAAAACGGACACAGAAATTTGGTGCAGGCATTCTGACTGGCCAGCTCCCATCAAACTGTCCGACCCATGCCAGCATGGAAGGCAGACACCCCTGATTTTCAAAAAAAAAAAAACTTTCTAAGAACTAGAGTTAAAATTACTGAGATGTATTATATATTATAAATATAAATATGTGTTAAAACTAAGCTGGTGAGCTGCCAGAATCATTAATATGTCTGACAAAATGTTTGGCAGCATTTCTTCCAGCTGTCTATGTTCTGTGTTCAAATCCTGCCAAGGTCAAACATATCTGTCCTTTCAGGGAAAGGTAAAAAAAAGACTCCTTTGATTATGAATGGCCATGGGATTGTACCTAGAAAGTTCCACTCCAAGACACAATTCTGAGCAGGGTTGTTTACGGAAGACCAGCAGTCACCCATGCATACAAGCCTCTCCTCTCCATACCACTGATGTTATCCAAGGGAAAGGCAAAAGCTGATACAGCTTGGCGCCAGTGATGTTGCAACTCATTTCTACAGCTGAGTGAACAGGAGCAATCTGAAATAAAGTGTCTTGTTTGAGAACACAACACACAGCCCAATCTGGTAATCAAACTCACTATCTTGTGATTGTGAGCCTGATGCTCTGGGCCAGGGAAAGGTGGGTTGATTAAAAGAGCACCAATCAACTACTGTGACCAATTAATTGACTTAACACGTCCCCTAAAATTACTGGCCTTGTGCCAAAATTTGAAATCATTTTGTTAAAACATTAAATAATTTTGTTTTCCAATTTCCATTTTAGTCATTCCAACATTAACTCCCACCTGGTTAAACCACTGAAAGACAACAACACTCCAAGACTTCATATTCCGGTAAATACTTCTTTCTATTTCATTCAGCTTAGATCTTTAGTAAAACAGTTAAAGGAACTAATGGTTAACAGTTAGACAATATTTTCTGTTTCAAACTGTAAAAGTATTTGATCAGCCCACAAATTCTCAAACCACCCAAACTACATACAATCCTTTTGGTCTTTTGCCTAAAGAATTTTTACCAACTTTGCAGAAACCTCCATTCCTCCACTTCTCAACCATAATGGTTCTACAAGTGGTAATCCTACTGAAAGTGTCTCCACATTTGCTGTCAGCCTTACAATCCAACTCTACAATGCACATCATCATTATCATAACCGTTTTCATGTCCATTTTTCCATGCCTGCATTGGTTGGATGAAGTTTATTAAGGTAAATTTTCTACAGTCTGGTGCTCTTCCTGTCACCAACCCTCACCTGTTTCCAAGCAAGATAATATTTCCCCATGGCCAGACATGTTCTCACAGAGTATTGGAAATGAATGACACTGTTTGTATAACAGATAAGCATTTTACAACTATCACATGATGTGAAGGCAAAGAGATATAAACATACACATACTCATATGCATACATACATACATGCATACATACATGCAATACGAAACTCAGCTTGTGAAGACCTGTTGGGGCAAGCAAAATCGTGATGTCACCTGTGCCCAGCGTCACCTTCCTGGCACGTGTAAAAACATTCGAGCGAGATTGTGCCAGTGCCGCTGGACTGGCTCCTGTGCAGGTGACGCTAAAATACACCATTTTGAGCGTGGCCATTGCCAGTACCTCCTGACTGGCCTTCGTGCCGGTGGCATGTAAAAGCACCCACTACACTCTCGGAGTGGTTGGCGTTAGGAAGGGCATCCAGCTGTAGAAACTCTGCCAAATC
>NC_069002.1:12855849-12860256 GCF_001194135.2 Octopus bimaculoides | reverse complement strand
TGGCTCCTGTGCAGGTGACGCTAAAATACACCATTTTGAGCGTGGCCATTGCCAGTACCTCCTGACTGGCCTTCGTGCCGGTGGCATGTAAAAGCACCCACTACACTCTCGGAGTGGTTGGCGTTAGGAAGGGCATCCAGCTGTAGAAACTCTGCCAAATCAGACTGGAGCCTGGTGTAGCCGTCTGGTTTCGCCAGTCCTCAGTCAAATCGTCCAACCCATGCTAGCATGGAAAGCGGACGTTAAACGATGATGATGCATACATACATGCATGCATACATCCATGCATACATGCATGCATATATAGATACATACTTCCTTCCTTCCTACCTATTTTTGTGTTCGCTGGTCCCATGTTGATGAGCAACAGTATGTAAATCCATGTAAAAAATATACTGCCTCATACCACAGTCATACAAACACGAGCAAAATTCAGCACATTGTGGCTGGTGACTGAGGCACGAATTTGTGGTACATGCAGAATCAGAGATCAAGCCATGCTAAGCATAACATGGTTTATAGCTGAACATGCCATGTTATCCTGAATGAGTGCTAAATAAATCAGTTATAAATGAGGATACATGTATAAAGAAGATGATTTTCTTTTTTTAATCATTACAAATGGAAAATTGTGACTTTCTTTGTTCATTTTAAAGTTTAAATGTAAACTTTCAATAATATATTAATGGTATATATTTATTATATTTTTATTTATTATACTTTTATTTTATAGCCTTTGCTAAGACTGTCAGAGACCCCATTTGATCTGAATAAACAAGGAGATTCTGGTTTTCAATCACCAGCTCAGATTAAACAGGAACCTTGTGAAGAAGAGGCACCATTACACCAACACTTTGCACCAAATCTGTTACCAGCTGATAACCATTTTGTTACCATAAAACCAAGCACCAACCAAATATCATCTTCAGGTCTTTTATCATCTGAACTCACACCTTATTCTGAAAGTGAACCAGCACAGAAAGATTTTGTCAATCATTCCACCAGTCTCTCAGTTCTTGAAGAAAAAAACATCAAAATCCATAATGTTTTCTCAGTACCAATAGATTTCTCTAGAAAGACAGAAGATAAGAAACATGTACCAATCAGCTGCAACTGCCTGAAGACATTGGTGTCTTTAGTGTCATGTCCAACATGCCAAGCAGAAGTAAACCCTCAAGAAACAATTCAAGGCTTCAAAACTGGAACATTGATTTCTTTGAACCTTTTCTGTTACAATGGTCACAGTATACAACCTCAGTAGCAAGGTTTCAGCAACAGCCAGAATCACTGACAACTCTTCTGACATTTATTTTTACAATCATAAGCAAAATATTTGGCAGAAAGAAAGCCATTATTAGCAGTTCGGCAAGAGAGACGGCGAGCTGGCAGAAACGTTAGCACGCCAGGCAAAATGCTTAGCGGTATTTCGTCTGCCGTTACGTTCCAAGTTCAAATTCCGCCGAGGTCGACTTTGCCTTTCATCCTTTCGGGGTCAATAAATTAAGTACCAGTTACATATTGGAGTCAATGTAATCGAATTAATCCCTTTGTCTGTCCTTGTTTGTCCCCTCTATGTTTAGCCCCTTGTGGGCAATAAAGAAATAAGAGAGACCGATAGAATAAGTACTAGGCTTACAAAGAATAAGTCCTGGAGTGGATTTGCTTGACTAAAGGCAGTACTCCAACATGGCTGCAGTCAAAATGACTGAAACAAGTAAAGGCCAAACCCTAGCTTTGTCGAGAAAGGGAAGTCAGCTATTATTGACCCCAGTACTTGGCTGGTACTTTATATAATCAACCCTGGAAGAATGAAATGTAAAATTGCCTTCAGTGTATTTGAGTTCAAAATCTAAAGAACCAGCATTTTATCCAGTGTTCCAATGGTTTTGGTGATTCCAACCCTCTATCATCATTTTTCAGAAATAAATATTGAAAATCAAAGAAAACAGTTGGGAAATAAGTTATAAATTGAAAGATTTTAATGCAATTTGATATTTTTTTTCTTAAAGTAACAAAGAGAAATAATTTGAAAATAATAAAAGAGAAGCCATTGCTGGTTTCAGAAAGGCATAGATACCATCCAATCTCATTTCCTCTCCCCTGTGTATCTGAAGTCCTGCAGCTATGTAAGAAATCCATCAATATATGATAAAAAGAATTATATAATAAGATATGAAATATGATAATAAAATTTATTTTTGATATTGTTTACATGAGTTAAATATTACTTAACAAAGTTTTGGGGTAGTTTTATAATCATCAAAGAAATATACTGACCAAATAGGTAATGTTTAACACTTCTGGCACTTTCGGGTTATCAGTTCAAATAATTGCTTGTACCTCTGGGCCAGGTATTTAAACTCTTCCTGTTTAAAACTTACTCATCCAATTAATTAGTCTGTGTTAATTATCATGCATTAAGAGAGGAGATTTTATTAGTAAATGTTATATTAGTGATACAAGCACTAATTTGAGACAGAAAAAGATTTCATTTCTAGGCCTATTAGATAGCTATTACTAGCAGAAAGAGCCAGTGAAAAAAAACAGAGCAGACAGGTTCACTGATAGCACTTGACTGATATTCTAGTTTATCAAACCTGAAAGGATGACAAATTTAGATTGACCTCAGCAGAATTCAAACTCAGAATATAAAGAATTGGAGCAAATGCCACAAAGTATTTTGTCTGATGATGATTCTATCAAGCTACCTCCATTCAATCAATGGACATTGAAATTCAAGGTAAGCAGTTTGGAAACAAGATACAACTCAAACCATGCACCAATTAGGTTTGTGGTTCTAGTTCCACTTTAAGACTATTAGAGTTTACTTTTAATTATGTTTCAAATTGATGTTTATAATGTTTGATAATGTGAAGGTGCATGGCCTAGTGGTTAGGATGTAGCATTCATGATCTTATGATCATGGTTTCTATTCCTGAACTGGCAATGTGTTGTGTCCTTGAGCAGAACACTTAACTTCACATTGCCATAAATGAGTTCACTCAGCCATAAATGAGATCCACCAACAGCTGGGGAGTTGACCCTGTGACAGGTCGGTGTACCATTTAGCAGGGAGTGTTGCAACCTCAGTCGTTTATGCAAAACTAGGTTAAGATCTAACTCAGGCATGGGTGGCCTTTTCCAAGAAGCAGCAACACAAGACATGGTTAATCATTAGAGAGGCCACACTACTGAAAAAAATTTAGGGTAATTTTCTTTTATCAAGCTGCCGTTTGCCCATGACTGATAATGCCCTTATGAGCCTTGGGGCACATGACAGACCTACTGCTACACAACATTCAATGATATTGATTTCAAAATTTGGCACAAGGCCAGCAATTTCTGGGGAGGGGGGATAAATCGATTACATTAACCTCAGTGCACAACTGGTACTTATTTTATCGACCTTGAAAAGATGACAGGCAAAGTTGAACTTGGCAGAATTTGAACTCAAAACATAAAGACAAACGAAATGTCACTAAGTTTTTTTGCTCAGCATGCTAACGATTCTGCCAGCTCACCTCCTTTTATTCAACCATCATCATCATCATGTAACATCTGTTGTCCATGCTGGCATGGGTTGTGCAATATTATTATTATTATTATTAAAAAGGTGGTGAGCTGGCAGAATCATTAGCACACCAGGCAAGATACTTAGTGGCATTTTATCCATATCTATGTTCTGAGTTCAAATTCCTCCAAGCTCAACTTTGCCATTTACCCTTTCAGGGTCAATAAAATAAGTACCAGTTAGACACTGGGGTCACTGTAATTGACTTAACCCCTCCCCAAAATTGTTGCCTTGTGCCAAGATTCGAAACCAATTTTAATATCATTAGCTGATGATTATCATGGTTACTGTCAGTTAATTAGTCAAAGCTCCATCAGTTGTATTTACTAATTATACTAATTACCCCTTTAAGCATCTACTTTTTGCTTCTAACCATTAGAGATAGCTAAGTTGGCTGGCTGAACCTATCATTCTATAAGATATGACCTCCACCCTCCAATATGTCTTTCTCACACTGTAAAATCCTCCAAGTGTAGAAGCAGTGAAACTAGCTATGGTCGTGACCTGGATAAGAACATCCACCCCCACCATCCTTCCTCTCTACTGGAGAGCTTTTACCCACCACCACACCTGTCTGACCACTGTCCTGACACTCAAAATGATTCCTGTATGTATTATACAACCTCTACATACATACACACAAATACACTCATAAACATACACACATGCATACACCCATACACACAAGCATATACACATACACACTCATACATCCACACACACACACACACACACACACACACATACATACATATACATGCACACATACAGAAACATATACACATACACACTCATGCTTGCACATACACACACACACAATAGATATTACTATATAT
>NC_069002.1:12854378-12855405 GCF_001194135.2 Octopus bimaculoides | reverse complement strand
ATCTGTGCCAGTAACTTTTTTAAACAACATCTTTTTTCCTTTATTTTTAAATAGCATTCGATTGACTACTCAAAAATTCACCCTTTTTCTCTGACGAGTGGATGCATTACCTAATAATTATTATCAATTTTAGATTTCATTTCGTAGGGCAATACATTCATAAAACGATTGTAAGATATTTTAAACTTTTAAAATAATTATACTTTATATATTTATATATCTTTCTATTAATACAATATTATTTTGGATGTATATCTTCTGTGATGATTTTTTGATGTAATTTTTCCTGCTCTTACTTTATGATATATAATCGCTCCTATTAAATGTTTAAATACCTTTAAAGTTTTAGACATTTACCTACCAAGAGCACTTATTAGAAATTCAGTAAACTGTATTCTCATTGAATATATTCGGTTAACTATACATATATAACTATAGAACACATCTCCCATATTAGCAGGGGGTGGGCAGTGCTGCTGCAACTCATACAATCATTCTAGACAGCATCCAGCAGAGCAGTAAGGAGCCACTCACTAAAACATTCCATTGTCTCCTCACAACACCTTGTCTACTGCTACTACAACTTCTGCTCCTCACACCAAGCTATTTCCATACCATCTTCAACCAAGCCTACCCGACACACTTGTCACCCACACTGTCCTAACCATAAAGCCTTGCCCTAGCCAATATCCCCAATCCTAGAACATTATTCCCCTGGAATTTTTTTCTGTGGATGTTCAAGTAATATATAAACGTTTATATCACCAGTATCAAAGGAAGGCATGGTGCTTATTTAAGTCATAAACTTTATGTCAAAGGGAAAAGTATGCAATATAATAATTATAGAGTTAATTTATAAAGAGAACAAATACCTGTTGAGTAACACAGGTGATTATGAGTCTACAATTTCTGGTGATGAGAACTCCACCACTTTGAGTCTCTTTGAAACTATTAGTAACATTGACTGACATATTTCTATAATTGATATATATATATATATATATATATATATATATATATATATATA
>NC_069002.1:12846724-12853931 GCF_001194135.2 Octopus bimaculoides | reverse complement strand
ATATATATATATATATACATATATATATATATATATGCAGTATATATATATATATATATGCAGAAAATTTACTAGTACAAATCGAAAGAGGAGAAAGAGAGAAGGGGAGAGAGAGATTACAATTTATTGATTGAATACAATAGACATAAACGCTTTCCCTCTCTTTGTACACATAACGAAATATGCTCGCACATATAAACAGAGAGGGAGAGGAGGGCAAGAACAAGAGAAAATATTAAAACTTCTGATGTCAAACAAGTCAGCATCACCTCAGTGGTACCAAAATGTTTCAAATCTTTCTTCCTCCAATCCCCATGCAGAAAGCATCTAAACTTTTCTATTTTATTGTCAGATTCCATTGGCGTTCATACTTTATTGCTTGTTTGGGAAGGATATTTACTGATTGGCCAATGAAATTTAACTGTCTGATATACTTAAGAATAGTTTAATCTTTAAGCGTTCAGATTATTTTGTCAAACGTATTGCTTATTTATTCAGATTGTTTTGAATTAATTTTGCATTGTCTCATAGCTTCGAAATTTTGATGATGTGATTATATAAACTTTTAGAATCACATTGTAAGGTAGGTCTGAGAGGCCAGATCTGGCTGCTTTAAACATAAAACAGGAAGGATATTTAGACCAGATAGAGTTAATCTTATTTCAGATTGTATTTCCATGAAAAAAAAAATAATAAAACATAGAAATATTGGACAGATTTTGTATCACAATGAAAACAATTCACATTGAAAGATTTTAAAAAACAAAAACAATGTTAAATAAATTGTTTTGTTTTTCTTAACTGTTGAACTCGAAGTAGATAAAGCTATAAATAACTGCATGTAAATACGGGGTTAAAAATCCCTTTAGGTAGGAAAAGTAAAAGGCTGCCTACGGGACAAGAACCACATCTCCTGTTAACTTGACAGACATTCTATGCTATTAATTATAGCTTTATCTACTTTGAGTTCAACCTTTGAAAAAAGAAAGTTAATTATTTCACATCTCTGGAAGTTTCAAAATTCTTACGGCATAAAACAGCAGCCCCCAACCTTCTTTGGTTCCACAGTCTTGTTTCATGCAAGACAATTCTTCCACAGACCAAGGAATCATGTACTTAACAAAACATAATAAAGTACACAATATATAATTTAATTATTACATATAATATATATGTAATTAATATATACAATTCAAATGTAATTATTACATTGTATATTATGCATTTTATTTCTACTATTATTGCTTTTTAATATATGTATATTATACAACCCAAAATTTAAAAAATTATTCTATTTGTGCTGTCTGATACCAAATGACTGACAGAGTGATACTGATCCATGACCCAGTGACTGGGGACCGCTGATACAAAAAAGAAAACAATATTCTTATAAGCTTCAATTATCCAGTAGTCTCTCAGTAAAATTTTCATCACACCTGACTATGGATAAAAAAAACCCATTGCAAAACTAGGTGTAAGCATAGCCATGTGGGTAAGAAGTTTGTTTGACAACCCTATGGCTCTGGGTTCAATCCAGCTACACAGCACCTTTGGCAAGTGTTTTTCTACCATAGCCTCAGTTTGACCAGTACTTTGAGAGTGGAGCTTGGTCAACTAAGACAGTGCAGAAGCCCATCATGTAAGTATACATGTGATTGTCTCAGTAAACTGGTGCTGCTTCCCTGTATGCGAAAGAACTTAAGTATCTGATAACAAAAGTCATTGGCATAAATATTGGCATGGACACAGTTGATTAAAAACCTTTGAAAAAAACGGTGCCCTAACATGGCCACGATCCTTTGGCTGAAACCATTAAAAGAATTCAAAGAAAAGATCCCTGCAATTGAAAGGTTCAAGAAGCAAAACTGTCCAGCCCCATATTTGAATTGACTCATTGAGACGATGTGAGATTTTGGCAGTTTGGTCAATGAAATGATTCTGTCTTCCCTGATATTAATTTGGAACATGTGTGTCATGGCCCAATTGAAACTTTCACCAGATGAAAGGTTCAAACATTTGTAGCACATGTTTTAACTTATGGAAAATATATTATTTCTGTAAGTTGGAAATGGAGATAAAGAATGAGACTATGTCTGTGTGGATGTGTGTTTGTGTGCGTGTATGTGTATTACTGAACACTGAGAGGTGGTTTTACAAGATTATATAATGCTTAAACAAAAATTATGTAATCCTGGTGGTACTTAACTGAAACATGTATGTTCTATAAAGCACTGAGTACCATATATATGTATGTGTGTGTGTGTGTGTGTATATATATAGGGTAGTGTATGTGTACATGGATATTGTACATGTATATGTGTGTCTGTAAATGCCTATCTATTTATCAGTTTTGGCAGGCACAAAAAAGCTATCAGCAGACCACACTAATATTGATGCATGCATGTATGTGTGGATGTGTTTGTGTATGTTTCCATTCGATCATTGTATTGAAAGATTGCAGGTAAAAAGCAACATCAACAAACACGGTAATGCTCAAAATCTTGTGAAATGTTGGTCTCCAAGATGTCGTATTTCTACTTTGGAGCTGAATTCCACACAGACTGGAGTGTTGGGCCGGATGACTGGAAACCATTTATATTGGATCACATCAGTTGTCTGCAATTTCCATTCGTATTGGGCAATAATTCTTTGTACAATGCTCTGGAAATACAAAGTACAAGAAAATTTTGACTAGGTGCAAGGTATCATAAGTGAAGTGAAATAATTGCAATGGGGAATGGAAGCTCTGGTGAGCTAACGATTTTGCCAGCTAGCTGCCCTATCTTGATGTATAACATTAAAAACACAGAAATATGATGTGACATCAGCGACCTTTTAACCACTGCTTCACTATATCTGCTGACAGCCAAGGTTTGCTTGGGATGTTGTAGTAGTAGTAGTAGTAGTAGTAGTAGCAGTATTGGGGCATGTGCTGTAACAGTGTATCACTGCATCCACCATTTGTTGGTGATTCCTGACTACTCATGGCAGATGATACCTTTGCACCACTCTGGTGACAACCCTCCAACCCATGGGTCTGTTTGGCTAGTTGTTACTGGTGAGGTCCAAATCCTACCTCAGATTCTTTTAGCCACCTTTTACACCATGCGGAGGAAATGTTGGGTCCATTCTTTGACATACTGGTCGCCATACAGCACTTGAACAACATGAAATAAAGTATTTTACTCAAGAACACAACACACCTCCTGGTTGTTGTTGGCACTCCGTCGCTTACGACATCAAGGGTTCCAGTTGATCCGATCAACAGAACAGCCTGCTCGTGAAATTAACGTGCAAGTGGCTGAGCACTCCACAGACACGTGTACCCTTAACGTAGTTCTCGGGGATATTCAGCGTGACACAGTGTGACAAGTCTGACCCTTTGAATTACAGGCTCAACAGAAACAGGAAGTAAGAGTGAGAGAAAGTTGTGGTGAAAGAGTACAGCAGGGTTTTCCACCATCCCCTGCCAGAGCCTCGTGGAGCTTTAGGTGTTTTCGCTCAATAAACACTCACAACACCCGGTCTGGGAATCAAAACCGTGATCCTATGACCGCGAGTTCGCTGCCCTAACCACTGGGCCATTGCGCCTCCACCACACCTCCTGGTACAGAAATTGAAACCATAACCTGGCAGTCATGAGTGCAGTGGAGGCATGTGGCTTAGTGGTTAGGGTGTTAGACTCATGATTGTAAAATTGTGATTTTGATTCCTGGACCGAGCAATTTGTTGTATTCTTGAGTAAAACACTTCATTTCATAGCAATGGATCGGCGTCCCATCCAGGTGGGGAATATATACGCCATGAAACCAGCTCTTATGTGTCAGTATGACTCAAGAAGTAACTTGCCCCCTTTTTCTTTTACAGTCATGAGTGCAACACCCGGATCACTAGTCCTTGCACCTTGGTATGTGCTGATGAAAGCTAATAAGCAGAAATCTAGATCTACAAGTCCACCACCACTGCTAGGCAACCATCACCTGCTACTGATATTTTTCTGTGTTTTCAACACTATGCATCTGTAAGAGATACTTGCTCAAGATGAATACTGCAGTTCTTTCTACTGCATAAATGTTTTAAGTATGTACACAGGTCACTAATTTTAATTAATTAATTACAATGAATTAAATACAAATTCCTGGTTTACCTTAACAATACTCATTACTATATCAAATCCAATACAGCTTCTTGGTCCATCACCAAATGTAAACAGTTTCTTTTTAGAGAATTCATTCCTGAAGGACAAATAGAGAATGACAGCCATATAATGATGATGATGAGGAGGAGGATGATGACGAGGACGATGGTGGTGGTGGTGGTGGTGGTGGTGGTGAGAAGGCTTCATGGCTACAGATTGAGTGGTGGCCAAAGTGGCGGTGTATAAACATTAACTATGTCGTTAGAACCTTATTTTTTGCTGAAACAGACAGGTGCAAATCACTAATCATCTTGATCCTTTGTCATCAATTGCACGAAGCTCAACAACCTGTGGTCAATCTTCATTATTTTGTCCCATGTCTTCTGGACTCCTACTTCTACAAGTTCCTTCGACATTTAACAATCAGAATTTCTTTATACATCTATCTTCATCCATATGCATCACATGACCCTACCAACACACTTTTCTCCCTTGTATACCACATCTGATGCCTCTTATGCTCATTTTTTTCTCTTAACAGATTTGCACTTTGTTGTACATGTGCATTGACAGTGCATATCCAGCAGAGCATGCTAGCTTTATTTCTTCTGCATTCACAGCCTGCATTTTACCGCCATATAACATTGCTTTTTGTATACAAATATCGTACAATCTGCCTTTCACTATGAGAGAGAGGCTTTTATTATCATTAGAGGTATTAACTCACCGAACTTCCTCCATCCTATTCTTATTCTAGCAACTATACTTTCAGAACATCCTCCTCCACTGCTGATTAGGTCGCCTGTGTGACAGAAACTATCTACTGCCTCTAAGTATCCTCCAGGACACTCACAAAAATCTATTCCCTATGTGCTCTTTGTGTGTCTTCTGCATTCACTGCCCACATTTCACTACCATGTAGCATTGCTGTTTATGCATAAACATCATTGTCTGCCTTTCACTCTGAGATAGCGGCTTTTTGTTATCAATTGAGGGAACAGATCTTTGAACTTTTTCCAATAGGTTCTTATTCTATCAACTATAAATTTAGAACATCCTCTGCTATTGGTAATTAACCCTTTAACATTCAGATTAACTCTGTCAAATGTAATGCTTATCTGTTCGTATCATTTTGAATCAATCATGCATTATCTTGTAGCTTTGGTATTTTAATGATGTGATTGTTTATTTTAAGAATGACATTGTAGTATAAGTGTGAGAGGCTGGACATGGCCAGTTTGAACATAAAACAGGTAGAATATTTGGGCCGGATATAGCCAGTTTAAATGCTAAAGGATTAAGTTACAATAGTATATTAATTGTTGCATTGATAAACTTACCAACGATCAGCATTGAAATCATTTGGATTTTCAAAGATGTTTTCATCCCTGTGAGCAGCATACGTCAGATAGATGATGGAATAACCTTCTGGGACTTTGTGGCCATCAATAGTACATTCCTAATAATGAAGAAATTAAAATTTACATATTCGAAGAAACAAAAGAAATTAAGAATCAAATGACAAAAACTAAATATCAGAATTTTTTAAATTTATTGTCTATGCTTTTTATTGTATTTTAAAATGTTTTGTTCAAGGAAAACAATTTTGATCCAATTCCTTATTTTATACATGCAGGATATGGCTGTACATAAGCATAGGGAGGGCTGTCTGGTTACGAAGCTCACTTAGAAACTATGTGATTTCAGGTTCAGTCCCACTGTGTGATATCTTCAGCAAGTGTCTTCTACTAGTGTCCTGTTCTACCCAGTGCCTTGTGAGTGAATTTGGTTGACAGAAGCCTGTCATTCATTCATATATATATAACAAAGACATGAAATAAAACCATTACACGTGGTTTATTATTGGTGTAATGAATCTCCTGAGATGCAATAAATTACATTTCAACACATGAGTTCACATCAAGAATCTTGCAAACTGTTATAATGTAAGATGAATAATAATATTGTGCTCAGATAATAACTTTATAAACAAAGAAAATATTGCAACAATTCCAAACCCAGGTGCAAAATGGTGAATTGCAACTTTAATTGTCCATGATGCAAAATGAACAGTCTGTACCACAGTAAGTGCGCTAAGGCGAAAAGAGTAAATCCACAACACTGAGTTGATGTGTATCTAACGTCACCTGGTAGAGTCCATAAAGTGTCCTCTCAGATGAATTGATATAATTTTAAATAGTAAATGATGCGGGAATGAAAAACATCAAATGATAGAATCGTGTCCACTGTTTGAATGACACTTAATAAACAATACTTTGTGTCGAGACAGCTAGAGTTGTCTCACAAACCAAATACAAAAATGAAATATTGGATGGTTTATTTCAAAATATTTCTCTTGAAATAAAATAATAGCTTTCAAATATAACAAAGCAAGATTTTACAATCTTCTATTAGCATTGGTGTTAGTGCTGGTGCCACATAAAAGCACCCAGGACACTCAGTAAAATGGTTGGCATTAGGAAGGGCATCCAGACATAGAAACCAAACCAAAACAGACTATGGAATCTGGTGTGGTCCCTGGCCTTGCCAGCTCCTGTGAAGCTGTCCAACTCATGCCAGCATGGAAAACAGATAAAAAAATGATGATGATATTGTTACTCTGTTTATTCCTTCTCTTCAATCATTCTTTCATTTCTTAGAAATACAAAACAATTTTAGAGATGACTTACAGTTTTGGCTAACTTTCTTCCACATACAAAAGGTGGAAAAAGTCGCTGGGTTTCTAATAAAACTTGATCTTCCAAGTTTTTATCAAAATACATTTTCTCTTGAAGTTCAACCTGCAAAAATAATCTCAACATCTTTATTTTTCACAAATAAGTGCAATAATGAAAATTAAAATTTTTTGTGTACAAAAATGAAACCGCATCTCATCTAACTTAATTTCTTCCTTATTTAATTGGAAAATTACTCATTATGTAATGCATTTGGGTTTGGTCCCTCTGCATGGCACCTTGGATATGTCTGCATTTATGCAGCATACCTATTGGTTTAGATCATCATTGAACTACACCCCTTATATTCTTATATATATATATATATATATAT
>NC_069002.1:12839364-12845650 GCF_001194135.2 Octopus bimaculoides | reverse complement strand
AGCTGGCATCACTTAAGCCTTGAGACAAGAATATGACTACTGGCAGGACCAACCACCTGACTAAAATCCAAGAACAAATGTTTCCTTTGGCCCTTTTCCCTGCTAAAGCAAGTGATTGTCTTGCAGGACCCAGTGACAGTGTTCTAAATATTAGTCATTATGATACGTTTATGATAACGATGATGATGATGATGATGACGATGACGATGATGATGATGATGATGATGATGACAACAACAACAATAATAATAGTTGTGAAATTTTAGAGGAGAGTGCTGGTCGATTAAATTGACCACAGTACTTGACCAGTACTTATTTTAACGATCCCTGAAATGATGAAAGACAAAGTTGATGACGAAAACACAAATAAAATTTCTTACCTTGGCATCTGATGCTCTTCGAAATTTTAGAGAACTGTGTCTTCTGACATGGACATTCAATGGAAAGGTTGTGATTCCTATTGAGAAAAATCCAGAACATTTTCTTGATAATTCTTTAAATGTTACAACTGCCAACATCAGAAATTTCACAGTCAGCTCTCAATTATTCCAGTCCTTCTGTTACCTTCTCATGATTCCTGTAAATAGGTATCATGGGAAGGTAGTACATTTCCCAGTTGTAACTAACCAATCACAATGAATCCACACAACATCTTAATGGACATATAATTTATCTCTTTTGTTCTCTTCTGGAGAAGAGAAGACATGCCATTAATGAGATCAACCAATTAGTTAATTGGTTAAATGGTTAACCATTTGACTAATAAAAAATAAAGAAGTGAAATAGAGCCATGCATGTGTCTATCATTGGCATAATGGACCTTCCCAAGTGACAACAGAATGTGTTTCAATACATGAGTTCACATCAAGAATCTTGCAAAGCAAAAAGATAGAAATGAACTATTTCATAAGGAGATATTTTACCTGAAATATCAGGACTAATTATATGTTTCTGAGATGACATTTCAATATCATCAGAGATTATTGATATTTAATGTTTTATTTTCATTGCTGTGGTCTTCTATAAAAAAAAAACAAACAAAAAAACTGAAATATCTAAATTTTCCACCTACCATGCCATTGGATTGTTGTTAAATCCGTCAGTTCCTGAATGAGTTCCTTTGACTGGGAGGCATCGATGCCAAGGAACAGAGTGAAGCAAATCAGTGAGGAGAGTTCTTTAAAGAATGAGTAGATGTCAACTGGAGAACTGGAATGAAATGAAAGAAAGAAAATAAAAGATAAAGGGAAGAGGAAGAAATTTAAAGAAAGAAGGGAAAAAGAAATCCAAGTGACAATTATATTTAATCTTTAAGTCATATCTGACCCAAATATTCTACCAGTTTTGCATTCAAACTGACTAGTTGTAGTTTCTCATCAATTCTACAATTTCATTCTGAAAATAAACAATCACATCATTGAAATCTCAAAGTTGTGAGATAAGCCATGATTAATTTAAAGCAATGTGAATAAATAAGCATTACATTTGATAGGGTGGAGGTGCAATGGCCCAGTGGTTAGGGCAGCGGACTCGCGGTCATAGGATCACGGTTTCGATTCCCAGACCGGGCGTTGTGAGTGTTTATTGAGCAAAAACACCTAAAGCTCCACGAGGCTCCGGCAGGGGATGGTGGCGAACCCTGCTGTACTCTTTCACCACAACTTTCTCTCACTCTTACTTCCTGCTTCTGTTGTACCTGTAATTCAAAGGGTCAGCCTTGTCACACTGTGTCACGCTGAATCTCCCCGAGAACTACGTTAAGGGTACACATATCTGTGGAGTGCTCAGCCACTTGCACGTTAATTTCACGAGCAGGCTGTTCCATTGATCGGATCAACTGGAACCCTCGAAGTCGTAAGTGACGGAGTGCCAACAACATTTGATAGAGTAATCTGAATGATAAAGGAAAAAAAAAAGAACTAAGATTTGGAGGCATAAACATGGTTGTGTACAATTTGCAACCACAAGGTTTCAGGTTAAGTTTTACTGTGTAGTGCCTTGGGTAACTCTTCTCAATAGACCAAAGCCAACCAATGCCTGGTAAGTGAAATTGGGGGACAGAAACTAAGCAGAAGACCATCATAGATGTATATTAATCAAAGTGTACAGTATTATATATCCATTACTGCTGATATATTTCATACTAGGCATTCAACAGGATGTTAGATAACAGCCTGATTGTGCAACTCTGCACTCTTCAGAGATGGCAGTTATGGAAGAAAATATGGCAACCACTCTTTATTGTTAGATATATATTGTACATTTTAATCAATACAACCACTCTATTGACAAATATAAAACAGCATATTTTTTCCAACTTGTGAATTCTTAGATGGCTATATGTGTGTGTGTGTGTGTGTGTGTGTGTGTGCATACATGTATGTGTGTTCTCTTCTGTTTTTACGGCATTTAAATTCTTCTTTTGAGGAAGAAGCTGGTTTCTAACAAAGACACAAAGCTCCATCATTGGGGTTGCATAACTGGCCTGTTTAAAAGCACCCATCAGTTGTTGGTCGATATGCCGTGCTTGTGAAGATCTGTTGAACTGAGTGAAATCATAGTTGTGACCAATGCCAGTGCTGCCTGATTGACACCCATGCTGGTGCCACATAAAAAGCACCATTCAAGTGTGGCCAACGCCAGTGCCGTCTCACTTGCACACATGTCGGCGGCACATAAAAAGCACCATTCAAGCATGGCCGATGCCAATGCCGCCTGTCTAGCTCCTATACTGGTGGCACATAAAAAGCTCCCACTACACTCTTGGAATGGTTGGCGTTAGGAAGGGTGTTGCCTGTAGAAACCTTGCCAAATCAGATTGGAGCCTGGTGTAGCCTCCCTGCTGTCCAGTTCTCTGTCAAACCGTCCAACCCATGCCAGCATGGAAAGTGGACGTTAAACGATGATAAGGATGATGATGATGTATGTATGTATGTATGTATGTATGTATGTGTGTGTGTATGTATGTATGTATGTATGTATGTATGTGTGTGTGTATGTATGTATGTATGTATGTATGTATGTAAGAGTGTATTTATGAATATATGTATGTATGTATAGAGAAATGACAAATAAAAAAAACACACCTGCTGTTTCCCATCAAACATTTTAAGCATTAATAATTAATATAACTTGATGTTAAATGTTAAATAAGATAATGATTGATTAGAAATTTAGTCAACTTACGTTTTGTCAAGACTTCTCATTTCCTCATTAATAATTCTGTTGGTGACATGGAAAAAAATAGATGTATATATAAATATGTATGTAAAGGGTATATATGTATAATTATATGTGTGTGTGTGCACATACATACATACATACATACATACATACATACATACATGATGGCTTCCCCCTCGTTATCCAGTATGACCATTGCACGAGGCTTAACTGTTAACAGTGCTGTGATCGAATGTGACTTTTTAGCCCAGCTAAAGATCTACAATGTCTTGTACAGAATTGGCAGCTAAGACCTTTACCGGCAACAGCCAGCTGTAGTTGTAACTGGGCTTCATGTACCTTTGCGTGTCGTTTAAGTCCTCCCGCCGAATTACACTCCCTTCTACATACCTGACAGATATGATTAGTATGGTGTGTAGCACCACCACCAGCGGCCTGGTTGTCAATCATCTGTCTCACTTTATGACTACGAAGACAACTCTTGAGTCCAGCTTTACTGAGACAGGGTCTTGAACAGACACTGCATGTCAGTGTCATAGGAAGACCCTTACCATCTTGAAGTGCAACAACGATGCCCTTCCTGACATCCCTCTTTATGTTCTCATGCGCAACTCAAGATTCCTCATACATACATACATACATGGTTGGGAGGATATTGAGAAAAAGAGATACAGAAATATGTGTTACAGAGAAACTCAAATTTAGGCATGCATACACACACTCACTCAATCACACACACACACACACACACACACACACACACACACACACACACACACACACACACACACACACACACACACACACTTTCTCTCTCTCTCTCTCTCTCTCTCTCTCTCTCTAACTCATACACTCTGCCACAATCATATATGCACACACTAACACACTAACATGAACATACACATCCACACACTCTTGCAAACACAAACATGCATACACACATACATATATATGCACTCACATCCATACGCTCAGTCATACACACATATACATTCACACCTCCAAACGCACACTACAGCACTACAATCATTAACTGTTAATCATTAACCATAAGCTAAGTTTATCTGATTTACCTTTCAATTATCAACTCATAAGAATGAAGATTGTCTTTGGAGAATTGGTCAGCCAGGAACTTGTGAATGTCTTCAGCTTTGTCATCTAAATTAAGACAGAAAGAAGACACAACAGTAAACTCACTCTATGAGAGATGCAAAATTGTACTTGAAGTGCATTAAACATGCAGAAGGCATCCCTGAGGTCCTTTCCCTTAACTTTAATGTTGATATTCATAATCAGTGTCAAAACACATGCACATGGTCTCTCTTTGTGTGTGTGTGTGTGTGTGCGTGCATGTGTGCGTGCGTGCATGTGTGCGCATGCATGTCTATATATATCACTTGGATTAGCCAGGATGTCTGGTGCTGAATCAGCTCTGCTGGCCACAGCCTGGACAAAGATCAGAGAGCTCCTACCTCTGCTGGTGACAAAGGGCCTCTCGCTCTGAGTAAAAGGTAGACTCTATGATGCATGTGTACAAACAGCCATGCTACATGGCAGTGAAACATAGGCCATGACTGCTGAGGACATGCGTAAGCTCGCAAGGAATGAAGCCAGTATGCTCCGCTGGATGTGTAATGTCAATGTGCATACACGACAGAGTGTAAGTATCTTGAGAGAAAATTTGGACCTAAGAAGCATCAGATGTGGTGTGCAAGAGAGACGACTGCGCTGGTATGGTCATGTGGTGAGAATGGATGAGGATAGCTGTGTGAAAAAGTGTCACACGCTATCAGTTGAGGGAACCTGTGGAAGAGGTAGACCCAGGAAGACATGAGATGAGGTGGTGAAGCATGACCTTTGAACATTAGGCCTCACCGAGGTAATATATGTATATATATATGTATGTATATATGGGTACAGGACATCACCGACAGCAAACAACATGAAATACGAAAACAAATGAGTTAAATATGCAAAGAACGAGAGAAAAAATGGAAAACAGGACATATATACATACATATCTATATACATATATATAAATATACATATTTATATGTGTGTGTGTGTGTGTGTGTGTGTGTGTGTGTGTAGAATCATGGATACTACTGAAATGAACTGGCTGCAACTAGACAGTGAAATGAGCTCCCTACAATGGTCAGTATTCTGTAATGCTGACTAATTATTAGATTAAACGAGATCCGATTATCATACTTACCACTTGCAACGAATATATTTTCTCCATATAAATCACTCAGGAACAATTTATAGCCATGACTTAACTCTTCTGTACGGTCTGAAAAATAGGGAATATTTTAGTTAGTAAGTTATTGGAAACAATATGTAGATCAACCAAAAGGTGGTAATCTGGCAGAATCGTTAACCTGTCAGGCAAAATGCTTAGCAACTTTTCATCCATTTTTATGCTCTGATTTAAGTCCACCGAGGTTTAACTTTGCCTTTTGGGGGTTAATAAAATAAGTACCAGTTTATCACTGGGGCTGATGTAATCGACTATCTCACCCTCCCACCAAATTCAGGCTTTGTGCCTATAGTCGATTGATGTCCAGTATTTTAAATCCAGCTTTATCCTTGTTAACAGGAGTGGCCAGATCTACCTCACTCTTACAGCAACCACTCTCACACCATCTCACCATCTCACCCAGTTTTGGGTGTCCTCCCTCTGCAAGCCAACCCTCCCAATCTCCTCCTCCACCTGTCCCCTTCCACGTTTCCTTTGGTTGACCTCGCTTTCGCGGTTCATTCACTTTAAACTCAAGTACTCTCCTCAGAAGTGGAGGTGCAATGGCCCAGTGGTTAGGGCAGCGGACTCGCGGTCATAGGATCACGGTTTCAATTCCCAGACCGGGCGTTGTGAGTGTTTATTGAGCAAAAACACTTAAAAGCTCCATGAGGCTCCGGCAGCAGATGGTGGCGAACCCTGCTGTACTCTTCCACCACAACTTTCTCTCACTCTTTCTTCCTGTTTCTGTTGTGCCTGTAATTCAAAGGGTCAGCCTTGTCACACTGTGTCACGCTGAATATCCCCAAGAACTACGTTCAGGGTACAAGTGTCTGTGGAGTGCTCAGACACTTGCACGTTAAT
>NC_069002.1:12836731-12839216 GCF_001194135.2 Octopus bimaculoides | reverse complement strand
AAAATATTTTTTTTCTTTTTGCACAAGAATTTTAGTTCTTTGACACAGAAATAGTAAAAAAAAAAATGTAGAAAAAACCCCATCCCCACTAAAAACCACTAAAAATATACAGAGAGCATGATGGGGGGTGGATATCTCCTTTTTCTGATTCTCTATCTCCATATATATTTTTAGTGTGGAGGTGCTTAGTGGTTAGGGTGTTGGACTCATGATCATAAGATTGTGGTTTCAATTCCTGGACAAGGCAATGCATTGTGTTCTTGAGCAAAACATTCTTCAGCTTTTAATAAAATAAGTACTTGGCGAGTACAGTCAATAAGTACTTGACTGTGTTCTCCTCCAAAATATCTGGGTTCCTGTGGATATAGACTGCTTTGCTGTGTTTATTTACGGTTGGTCACTTTCTGAGGTCAAATACTGAAAAGGTCAACTTTACCATTAATCCTTCCAAAGCCGATAAAACAGAATCTTAGTAAAGCACTTGGTCTGATGTAACTAACAGTTCTCTCATGCCAAAGTTTGTGATGTTGTATCACAGAAAAAACTGTCCAACCCATGCCAACATAAGAAAGCAGACATAAAACACTGGTGGGTTCATGGTGATGATGATGATGATGATGATGATGATGATGATGATGATGATGATGGTGGTGATGATGATGGTGATGATGATGGTGGTGGTGGTGGTGGTGGTGGTGGTGATGATGATGATGATGATGATGATGATGATGGTGATTATTGCGATGATGACGTGCCTATGTTAGAGATGATGTCTATCATTATTTTGTCATATTATTTTTTCCAATTTTATATTTTTTTGATCATCATTAATTATCATCTTTCATCATCATCATCATCACCATCAGCAACAACAACAACAACAAAAGCTACTGAAGTGAGAACAGACACACACTCACACAAACACACACACACTCACACAAACACACACACAAACGCACACACACACACACACACACACACGTAAGTAATAATGTGAATATCTACAAAAAGGAAATATAGAGAAACAGAAATAAAAACAATAACAAAACTACAGTAAAAACAACACCACCAACTACTACTACTACTACTACATTGATGAAAAAAAAAGAAAAAAATCAAACTCACCACAAAGAACCTGTTTTACTCCTTCATAGGATCCAACAATTATGGTTGGTTTGTTAAAAAGCCGTGTGAGGAATATGGCTGATTTATAAACTTCAGAATACTTCTCAAAAAACTTGACTGGATTCTTCAAGAAATCATGAGTCTTGTCTCCTATTATGGGCCATCCTAAGTAACCAGGAAGTTTGTTACTTTTGGCCATCAGCTTTTCATCCCAGGGGCAAGATTCTGTAATAATAATAATAATAATAATAATAATGATGATGATGATAATAATAATCCTTTCTGTTATAGACACAAGGCTTCAAATTGATGATGATGATGATGATGACGATGATAACAACAACAATAATAATAATTGTGAAATTTTGGGGGAGAGTGCTGGTCGATTAAATTGGCTGCAGTACTTGACCAGTACTCATTTTAACGATTCCTGAAATGATGAAAGACAAAGTTGACCCTAGTGGAATTTGAAGTGTTATCATGTACATTGTTTTGTCTTGGTATAAAAGATGGGATATAGCAAATATTCTGCTCAATACCACAGATTTGCTTGTCAGTTGTTTGACCTTAACCAGTTGAGCATGTCCCTTGCTGGCTGACGATATGTGCATCTCTGATCATGAGCAGAAGTAGTGGGGGAGCATCATAGCCATGTGTTGAGAGGGATTCTTTGGGGTTTGAATAATTCACCTTTGGAAACATGAGTGTTTTGCTCAACATCCTTAAAGAAACCTTATTCAGGGACCTTTTGAGCAGGATGGGCTACTCAACCCGAAGAAAATTCTAACTGGGCCCCACCTGCAAGGTCATGCGCCGTTTATCTTGATATGAGATCACCATGTCGTGCACATATGGTTGTGATGCATGTGTCTGGCGTACCCTTATCAGACGGGTAGTCATGGTGGGTATACTGGGTTTCGTATATATTACCCCAGTGTCATTTTGATGGCATGCACTGCTCTCTCACTCAATAATAATAAGAATAACAACAACAACAACAATATAATAATTAACCAGTACATCACACATACTGTGAATTCTCTTTCCCTTTTCTCCTTTATTTTCTTGAAATCTTTAAATTGTTTCAGCTTCAGAGCTGCGGCCATGCTGGGGCAGCAGTTTACTTTTTTTATTTTTTCCTTTTTCTCTCTGTCTTTCTTCCCCTTTTTTCTCTTTCACATGACTTTGTAAATGAACAATCTGGTGTATTTATTTTAATGGCCTACCAAAAAAAAAATACAGTGCCCTAGGTGTCAGGAAGACACTCAGGAAGAAATGGAAACAGAATTGAAAGAAGATGATAATGAAAATAATAATAATAATAATAATAATAATAATAATAATAATAATAATAATAATA
>NC_069002.1:12831958-12836502 GCF_001194135.2 Octopus bimaculoides | reverse complement strand
TGAAAGGATGGAAGACAAATCGACCTCAGCAGAATTTGAACTCAGAATGTAAAGACAGACAAAATGCTGTTAAGCATTTTGCCCAACACGCTAAAGATTCTACCAGCTCACCACCTTAATAATAATAATAATAATAATAATAATAATAATAATAATAATAATAATAACAATAATCATCATCATCATCATCGTCATCGTCATAATAATAATAATAATAATAATAATGATGATGATGATGATGATAATAATGGTTTCAAATTTTGGCACAAGGCCTGCAATTTTGGGGGGAGAAATAAGTTGATTACATAGATTCTAGTACATGACTGGTACTTATTTTATTGACCCCCAAAATGATGAAAGGCAGAGTTGACCTTAGCAGAATTTGAACTCGGAATGTAAAGACGGCTGAAATAATGCTAAGCGGTTTGCCCAGCATGCTAACGATTCTCTCAACTTGAATGGCTTCAAATTTTGGCAGAAAGCCATAACGACGATAATAATAATGATAATAATAATAATAGTTTCAAATTTTGGCCCAAAGCCAGCTGTTTTAAGGGAGAGGGCACGTTGTTTCCATCAACCTCTGCGTTCGGTTGGTACTTATTTTACCAAAGCCTAAACGATGATAGGCAAAGTTGATCTTGGTAGAACTCAGAACATAAATCTGAAAGAAATACTGCTAAGCATTCAGTCTTGTGAGTTAATGATTCTGTCAGATGCCTGCCTTAGACCAAAGTAGAATTAAAAGACATTATTATTACTTAAAACAATATTTGTTAAATGGTGCACTGATGTATGCAAGGAGGGCCAGAGTTTTTATGTGTGTTACATAAGGTTTCTAGGGGTGCTGGCAGGGATATCTAGGTTTGCTGCAAGGGGTATCTTGATGTGCTTGTAAGGCAGGGTATTTAGATGTGCTGTAAGAGGGGTACCTTGGTGTGATGCCAGTTATATATTGAAATGCTGCAATGGGTTTCTCAGTTAAACTATTAGGGGGAGTAGTGTTAAGGGACAGAAAAGGTGTCTTGTATTAGAGGAGAAACATGGGTACCTCGGGTGGTGAGAGAAGGGAGAGAGAGATAATGGGGAGGAGTGATGGGGAGAAGAGCAAGGACCATGCACCAAGTTACAAGAAGATGTCTAGAGCGAAGCGTGGACTAGGGATTAGAGAGGGTCAGAGGGGGGTGGGGTGAGTTCATGAGATTGTGGCTGGAGAGTGAGAGATGGGCACAGGTAGAGGGAGTGGGTATTAGGAGGGAGATATGTTGTGGGGTGGGGGAAGAGATTCAACCGGGACATAATTGTATGCAGGTAGGTACCAGAGAGAGTGGAGGGGAATGCAGTAGATGTGATACCAATGTGTGTGTGTGTGTGTGTGTGTGTGTGTGTGTGTGTGTGTATGTGTCTTTATGTCTGTAACTTACTGACACAAGTCCCTGTAACCTAGCAGTTTGGCAAAAGAGACTGATAGAATAAGGATAGGACAAAAAAAAAAAGACCCCACTGAAGAATCAGATATAAAAAAAAAAGACTCACTGGGGTTGATTTCTTTGTCTAAAACCCTTCAAGGCTGTGCCCCACCATGACTGCAGTCCAATGATTGAAACAAGTAAAAGATAAAGGATAGAATATATGAGTTAAAAAAGGAGAAAAATGCAATATTACTCACCCAAATAGAATGGTAATTCAGTAACAGTAAAAAGAGACGAGAAAAATCATTTTCCTCTGTAAACTCTCAAAATATCAATGAATTTTTGCCGCAGAAAGCTAATATTGATTCTCTTGGCTTAACAAGTCATGTGATTCCTTGGTTTGTTTCTTATTTATGATTTATCAATTCATTGAGAATCTGCTGTAAGGAGATTAGGGATTAATCTGTGGCTATTAATCCCTTGCACTTAATCTGTTGTGAGGCAGAGATTACAAGTTGGAAGTTGAAGGAGGCTTGTTTGCTTGGTGAGAGAGAGAGAGAGAGAGAGAGAGAGAGAGAGAGAGAGAGAGAGAGAGAGAGAGAGAGAGAGAGAGAGAAAGAGAGAGAGAAGGAAAGAGGGAGACAGGGAAGAAAGAAAATAGAAAGAAAAGAGGAGGGAGAAAAAAAACTGAGTGACAGAGGAGAGTAAAGAGGTAAGGAAAAGAGATGCAGAAAGGAAGAGAAAAAGAAGTGATGATGATGATGATGATGATGATAATGAGGATGATGATGATGGTGATTGCGGTGGTGGTGGTGGTGGTGCAGGTGGTGGTGGTGCAGGTGGTAGTGGTGGTGGTGGTTGTGGTGGTGGTGGTAGTTTTGGTGGTGGTGGCTGCAGCAGCAGCGGTGGTGCCAGTGGTGGTGAAGAGGAGGAGGAAGTGATGGTGGAAGAGGAGGAGGGGGAGAGCGAGAGAGAGAGAAAGAAAGAGGAGAGTTGAAAGGAAGAACATAGAGGAGACTAATCGGGACAAACAGACAGACAGACAGACAGCAAAAGACAGAGAAATAGAGAGAAAGAGAAGGAGTGAAAGAAAAACAGAGAGAGAGAGAGAGAGAGGGTGGTGGGTGTGAAGGATAATAGAAATGAGAAAAAGAAAGAGGAAAGAAGGAAGAGAGAGAGAAGACAGAAAGGACGACTACACAAATTCTCTTCTGCTTTCTCTTTCACTTGTTTCTGCCGTTGGTCTGTGACCATAATGGTGCATTGCCTTGAAGGGCTTAGTCTAGCGCTTCTTGACCATTTTTTGCCTATAGGCCCCTTTGGTTCCTATTTTACACAGGGTCCCTGAGAGCTAATCAATATTTAAAAAACTTTTATATTTTTATGATTAAATATTATTAGGGATTTGTATAAAAATTGTTAAAATATTTTGTGTTGTAGAAATATGACCAGTTTATTGCAGATAAATTTTAACAGCAAAATATTATGTGGGCCTCCCACCACCAGGGGTCATATGGACCCTGTTTGGGAACTGATGGTTTAGCCAAACAATTCGACACATGTATTTAGGTCTTCTTTTTTTTTTTTTTTTTGGTAAAGCCTGGTACTTATTTTATTGGTCTCTTCTGTTGAACAGCTAAGTAAGAGGAGATGTGAACAGACCAACAGCAGAAGTCAAGCAGTAGAGGGAGACAAGCAGACACATACACACACGTATGTGTGTATTTGTGTGTGTGTGTGTGTGTGTGTGAAGGCATGTGGTGTAGTAGTTAGGGTGGTGCACGCATAAATTGTAAGATTATGGTTTTAGTTCCTGGACTGGGTGATGCATTGTGTTCTTGAGCAAAACACTCCATTTCATGTTGTTCCAGTCCACAACACCCAACCAAAGAAGACACTTGCCCAACCCACAAGCTCACTGATGAAGGAAGAGCTGTGAGTTGTTGAATAATATTAGCAGAGCAATCTATCCTGCTAGGGATAAGTGACCGATTTATCTTGTGGAGATAATGTTTCTGTTCATACACAATGAAAACCTAAACGCGCTGTTTCCTGCTGATCTATTTGGGTTAATGGCCCTTTATATTAAATCTGGTTAATTGCATGTTGGATTGGTTATTACAATGGTGAGATGATTAATTTTGTCTACTGGCATCTGGACACAATATGAGCTCATAATGCAAAGAACCAAAATTGTTATTATGTTATATCTAATTTGACAATCTAACAATTTCGCAAATCATCGCCTGATTGCAGTATCACTGTCATGCAAGCAGTATCCTTTGTTTCCAATCTTCCATAAAAACGTGTCTGGTCATAGGGAAATATTACCTTACTTGGAAACAGGTGAGGGTTGGTGACAGGAAGAGCATCTGGCCATAGAAAATGCATTGCAATAAATTCCATCCTATTCTTGCAGACGTGGAAAAGTGAATACTAAAATGCTAATGATAATGACACACAACAGGTTTCTTTCAGTTTCTGTTTACCAAATCCACTCATCGGTCTTTGGTCAGCCTAGGGCTTAGAGTAGAAGACACATGCCCAAGGTACCATCTAGTGGGACTGAACACCAAAACACATGATTGGGAAGCAAGCTTCTTAACCAAACAGACATATTTCATTTTGCAAAGCATTTTTCTACACTACACTTCCTCATACCACACTAAATCACTATTACACAACATCAAAGGTTCTCAAAATTGGCAGTACTGCCCCCAAGGGGGCACTGGCCATGTCAAAGGGGACGATAGGCTTTAGGAGATATTTGGGATCTTTTTTAAAACGGGGGCCACATTTTTCATTAACGAAACACTTTGAAACTTGGAACACTAGTAGAATGTGTCATATAAAACATCTTTTTCTCTTAGTCTTCTTAAAAAAAAAAGAAATCCATAAATTATTCCATGTTAAAGTTGTCGTATTTCTGTAATTTCAACCAATCACTGACGTCCATTCAGCCGATATACATTAAGTGCCAACTACATAAACAAACGATTCTGAAACAATTAACCCTAACCCTAACCCTAACTCTAACCCTAACCCTAACCCTAGGGTTAGGGTTAGGGTTAGGGTTAGGGTTAGGGTTAAGGTTAGGGTTAAAGCAAATTTAAAATGAAAAAAGCAAATAAA
>NC_069002.1:12830318-12831638 GCF_001194135.2 Octopus bimaculoides | reverse complement strand
CCTGCTCATGAAATTAACGTGCAAGTGGCTGAGCACTCCACAGACACGTGTAACCTTAACGTAGTTCTCGGGGATATTCAGCGTGACACAGTGTGACAAGGCTGGCCCTTTGAAATACAGGTACAACAGAAACAGGAAGTAAGAATGAGAGAAAGTTGTGGTGGAAGAGTACAGCAGGGTTCGCCACCATCCCCTGCCGGAGCCTTGTGGAGCTTTAGGTGTTTTAGCTCAATAAACACTCACAATGCCCGGTCTGGGAATCGAAACCGCGATCCTATAACCGCGAGTCCGCTGCCCTAACTACTGGGCCATTGTGCCTCCACGGGAGTGAGATAACATAATTAACAATCTAAATTTTACTTATAGTAGTAATTATATTATACATGATAAAACTAGTAATGGTCATTAAGTATATATCATGGGTAAAGACATGTTTGAACAAGAATAATTAACTTTTAATGTTATCTGTCTTGAATGGTAACTTTTAGGCATGCAGTCTTGCTTGTTTTCTTCGTATATTGTGATATCCATTTGAGTAATATTTATAAATTATCATCCATGTTAAGCTAGTTTAGTCGTGATATCTCACTAGCCATTTAGGTGGGTGATAGGCATAACAACTACAAAAAATAAAGAAGAAAAAAGGTTAAGAGTCACTGCACTACACTAAATTTCCTTGGACTTTGGTACATTATACTATACTTCGGTACACTAGACTGGTTTCAGTACTTCAGTACAATACTGGTTTCAAATTTTGGCACAAAGCCAGCAATTTCAGAGGAGTGGGGCTAAGTTGATTATATCAACCCCAGTGCTCAACTGATACCTATTTCATCAACCCTGAAAGGATGAACGGCAAAGTCAACCTTGACAGAATTTGAACACAGAAAGTAAAGATGGATGAAATGCTACTAAGCATTTTGGCCAGTGTGCTAATGATTCTGCCAGCTTACTACCTTACTTCACAATAGGTGCAGGAGTGGCTGTGTGGTAAGTAGCTTGCTTACCAACCACATGGTTCCAGGTTCAGTCCCACTGCGTGGCACCTTGGGCAAGTGTCTTCTACTATAGCTTCCGGCCAGCCAAAGCCTTGTTAGTGGATTTGGTAGACGGAAACTGAAAGGAGCCCGTCATATATATGTATATATATGTATGTGTGTGTTTGTCCCCCTAGCATTGCTTGACAACCAATGCTGGTGTGTTTATATCCCCCGTCACTTAGCGGTTCGGCAAAAGAGACCGATAGAATAAGTACTAGGCTTACCGAGAATAAGTCCTGGGGTCGATTTCTTCGACTAAAGGCACTGCTCCAGCATGGCC